>NC_045435.1:118011728-118034604 GCF_002776525.5 Piliocolobus tephrosceles
TTTTTTTTTTTTTTTTTTTTTTTTTTTTTGAGACAGAGTCTCGCACTGTCGCCCAGGCTGGAGTGCAGTGGCCAGTTCTCAGCTCACTGCAAGCTCCGCCTCCCGGATTTATGCCGTTCTCCTGCCTCAGCCTCCGAGTAGCTGGGACTACAGGCGCCTGCCACCTTGCCCGGCTAGTTTTTTGTATTTTTTAGTAGAGACGGGGTTTCACCGTGTTAGTCAGGATGGTCTCGATCTCCTGACCTCGTGATCTGCCCGTCTCGGCCTCCCAAAGTGCTGGGATTACAGGCTTGAGCCACCGCGCCCGGCAGTTTGTTTTTTTTTTTCTCGCAAATTTGTTTAAGTTCCTTGTAGATTCTGGATATTAAACCTTTGTTAGATGGGTAGATTGCAAAATTTTTCTCCCATTCTGTAGGTTGCCTGTTCATGCTGTTGACAGTTTCTTTTGCTATGCAGAAGCTCTTTAGTTTAATTAGATTCCATTTGTCAAATTTGGTTTTTTTTTTTTTTTTTTTTTGGCAATTGCTTTTGGTGTTTTCATCATGACGTCTTTGCCTATGCCTATGTCCTGAATGGTATTGCCTAGGTTTTCTTCCAGGGTTTTTATGGTTTGGGGTTTTACATTTAAGTCTTTAATCCATCTTGAGTTAATTTTTGTGTAATTCAAAATAAGGTGAAAGGAATGGGTCCAGTTTCAGTTTTCTGCATATGGCTAGCCAGATTTTCCAGCACCATTTATTAAATAGGGAATCCTTTTCCCATTGCTGGTTTTTGTCAGGTTTGCTGAAGATCAGATGGTTATAGATACGTAGTGTTATTTCTGAGGTCTCTGTTCTGTTCCATTGTTCTATATGTCTGTTTTGGTACCAGTACCATGCTGTTTCGCTTCGGTTATCGTAGCCTTGTAGTATAGTTTGAAGTCAGGTAATGTGACAACTCCAGCTTTGTTCTTTTTGTTTAGGATTGTCTTGGCTATATAGGCTCTTTTTTGGTCCCAAATGAAATTTAAAGTAGTTTTTTTCTAATTCTGTGAAGTATGTCAATGTAGTTTGATGGGAATAGCATGGAATTTATAAATTACTTTGGGCAGTATGGCCATTTTCACGATATTGATTCTTCCTGTCCATGAGGATGGAATGTTTTTCTATTTGTTTGTGTCCTCTCTTATTTCCTGACCAGTAGTTTGTAGTTCTCCTTGAAGAGGTCCTTCACATCCCTTGTTAGTGGACACAGCTATTTTGATCCTTACTTTAACATATAAGATAATTTAAATAAAATATGCCTAAATATGTCCTAAGTGCTGCAATCACTAGTTTGGGATATCTATAGTAATGTGTACACATGCACACATACACACACAGCTATATATATATATTGACTAGAAGACTAAGACTATGTTATAATAGAAAGGTCAAGAGCTTTGGAATAGATTTAGACATGAATCTCAGACTTATTGCCAGCTGTGTGAGAGTAGGCAAATTCCTTCCTCTCACTGAGTTTTAATTTTCTTATCTGTAAAGAGGTAAAGTAATCATTACTTTTCTATCTTGTTATAGGGGTTAAAGATAACATAAGTTAAGTTTTCAGAACAGTGCCTGACTTGTTATACAGGCTCAAGTGTGAAAGTTGAAATTCTGTATGTTATTTCTGTTTTCATTCACATTGTCAGCATGGTCAGCAGGTGGCGGGGGAACAAGAGTTGCTTCTAAATTTCTAAGGGACTGCCAATATTGGTTAAAATCATCTCTAAATTCTAAACTATCCTTTTGAACAAAAAGGTGACATTTGATGGAGCCTAACAGAAGACATGAGGCATTACCTAAAATTTTTATATCATTTGTGATTTTTGAGCCTTTGAAACAGAATATCAGGAAAAACCACCAATACCTGCACTAGGAAACATTCTTCTTTTCTTAGAAATCTATTGCTCTTCATCTCCATAAGTAAAACACACTCTTTCTCACATTTATACTCATATGTACTTATATGTAGTTTTTTCAGGGTTTAAGAAAATTAGGTCTTTAAACCTGTACCACCAGGATTCTGAAAGCAAGTAAAAGACCTTGCTACCCAGTAAAATTTTAGATGATCTTTTCCTTTATCTATATTGTTAAAAATAGTTTCCTATATCAGTGATTGCTGCTCTTCTGATTTTACCAGATATTAATTATAGCTTATACTCTGCTTACCCTCAACTCTTACTGTAAATGTGACTTCCGCCCAATGTGTATCCAGATGGGATATTCTGAGATAGTCGCTTCTTCCTGAGGATATGGAATTCCTTTCCAGGAAACGTTGAGAACTATTCTTAACCTGGAACGCCTATCCATCTTGTGTCATCCTTCAGAGATACTGCACCTTCCCTGCTGCTTCTCCAGACATTTATATGCACACTGTTTATTTCTCAGCTATTTTAGGAACACCTTTCTTCCTCAATGATGAAAGCACATTACCATGAAATGATTAGCTATGAATAATCTTATAATGCCTTTGTTTAGGAAAGAGGTCACCATGCCTCAAGATGTTTTTGTTCTTTACGCTATATCATCGTTTTGTTTACTAGAAGTAGTTTCAAACTGCTTTTAAAGTCATTTTTTATTAAACATGATTTTTATACTTAAAATCTGTTTAATGTTTTCATTCAAATATAATAAAATCATAAATTATCTCTGAGCCAGTGTTTGTTAACTCTGGATGTTCACTAGAATCATCTTGGGATTTGTTTTTTATGTATCATGCCTGGGCTACACACTTAGAAATTTTGATTTAATAAATCTGGGGTGGGACCTGGGTTTAAATTTTTTTTTTTTTTTTTTTTTTTTTTTGAGAGGGAGTCTCATTCTTGTCGCCCATGCTGGACTGCAGTGGTGCAATCTTGGCTCACTGCAACCTCCGCCTCCTGGGTTCAAGCGATTCTCCTGCTTCATCCTCCTGAGTAGCTGGGATTATAGGCAACTGCCACCATGCCTGGCTACTTTTTGTACTTTTTAGTAGAGGCAGGGTTTCACCATGTTAGCCAGGCTGGTCTGGAACTCCAGACTTCAGGCAATCTGCCCGCCTCAGCCTCCCAATGTGCTGGGATTACAGGCATGAGCCACCATGCCTGGCCATAATTTTTAAACGCTCTGCAGGTTATTTTTAAATGGAGCCAAAGTTTGAGAGCCAGTATTTTGATGCAACAATTTTTTGCAAGCATTAAAACACTATACCTTTTGGGATGATCAAGAGTTCCATTATATCTCAGAAGAGTCACTGAAGTCATAATTGCCAGTGACTGTGATTTTTAGATCTTTCAACTTATTTTTCACTAGGATCATTTTTCCTGCAAAAGGGAATTAGCCAAGGAAATTATAATGTGCTGATAGTGCAATGAGGAAAATGTGTAAGATTTGACCTTACTTTCATCCCAGTCCTGCCACAGACAGGCTTGGATTCCTGGACAAAATATTCTCTGGATGAGATTCACAAACATGACAACATCAGGATCGAGGATGGTGACATGAAAGTTTGAAACAGGAAGAGTGGACATTGGCAAGCAGGGGACTCACTCCTGTTCTAAAGGGGCCTGCTGCTACTCAGCCCCAGCCAGTTGTTTCTATGGGAAGATGCAAGTTAAGTGTTACCAAGTCTTTCCGTTTTTAAAGAGAAGTAGAAATTTCCTTTTTGGGGTGAAAATTTTCAATTATTATTATTGGCATCTAATCCCAACTTTTTGTTCATGTGATTATTATTTATATTGTGGGGCTTAATTTGGCCCCCAGGACACGAGTTTGCAATATCTGAATTAAATGATTTCTAAAATTCATTCAATTCTAACACTCTAAAATTCTAAGAGATCTAATTTGGCCAAAACATGAAAATACTCCCTTAAGATGAGAAGCTTCTATTTGAATGTGTGCTTATGTCAATCTTCCTCTTTCTGAACCGTCCCATTTTTAAATTACCCCTGATACCCTTGGTCCTGGCAGCTTACTCTTTCTACTCTGACCCATCCTAGAGTTGACATCTCAAGAATTTAAAGAACTCTGGCTAGCACACTGTATTTACAATATATAGGGGATCCTGGTGTTATGTCAAAGGAAAACCTTGTCTTAACTTTTCAGAAGGGAATGGAATGTACAGTACGGTGTGGCCTATAAATCATTTTCAAATTAGTATTCTGTACATCTGGAGAAGAGTACATTTCTACTCATGCATAAATTGCCTATGAACACATTTCAAAAACCTATGCTTAATCTTAGCAATGAACATTTCAAAAAGTAAATTAATATCTTCAAGGGGAAGAAATACAGTATATTAAACAGGAACCCACTAGAAACTCTATAGTTAAGAGTCTGTCAGCGTTTCCATTATAAACCCTGTTTTTGAGGGGTTTATAACTCACTTATAAAAATTCATTGTAGGCTGAGACTTGGCATGTAAGGTCTTAGCCTAGCAGCTTGATGTGATATTAGGTCTGAAAGACCTCAGATTCTTGTCAACGAGATACTATTTTAAGCCTCCAAGATGAGGTCTAAACAAAGACAGGGAGTGATTTAAACCCATATCATCCAGGGACTGCAGAGGAAAACTGAAATAACTGCTCTAAGATCAGCAAGTTGAGCCTTGGTTTTGCAGAGTCCCACGCTGTTGTCTACCCTGAACTGTACATCTTGTACTGCAGAGGATGCGGTCAGCTTTATTTTCCTATTTGGGTCACACTCAATGTAACTTTAATTCCTCATTTGGTAGCTTAATATATTGTCTGTTGAGATTACAGATTTAGATGAGAGTTTATAAATAAGGCTAATTAACATTGAACTTGTAACTCTTTTTTTTCTTTCCATTTGATAAAAGATATTCCTAGGAAGTAGGAATAGAGTATAAAAATGTCTTAGGCCATTGTAAATTTCTTGTGTAAATAGCTCTGTGATATGTTGCATGTTTAAATTAGCACAATATGTATTCATTTTAAATATTGATCTTTAAAGAAGTCCTACAATAAATCTGAATACTCTTTTGCATCACTGTTTACATTAGGTCTACTATAGATTAAGAGAGACAGTTGCCTTGTAAATTTGCCTGCAGAGTAAGCAGGGGCATATAAATAATTCTGTTTCCAATTATACAAAACAATGATGATAAACTATTGGGAGCTGTGGGACAATTGTGCAGAGCTTGGCTGAATCACAGACTCAGATCAGGCTTGTGAGTAACTGATGTGCAGCTGGAAATTGGGGCTATTGTCTAAATCAGGAAACAAATGAAAAAGGGACATAGAACAAATTCTATAAATGTAGCTCCATTAAGATGCAGTTCCTTTCCAGCTGTAAAGTTTCTAAAGAGTTACCCAAACTATTTAAAAACATAAAGACAGAATTGTTTGGCTTGGTAATGGCAGCAATTTGTCTGTAACAATGTTAAGTATGTTGTGGTAACCTTCATGGGGAAAACCCTATGGATGGACTTGGTTGTGGTTTAGGGTTTCCACCTTCTCCCAGTAGTGGTTCCCTGGGCTGTGGCATGAACTGATCTTTGAACAATTTGATAGCTCAACCAAATTTCAGCTAGGAATGTTAAAACATAATGATTGAAGATTAAGAATAAATTTACACCTAAGCCATATAATTCCAAAGCCAAGATCAACCCATTCTTAACATTCCCATCATCTATTCAGAAGTGCAAATATTCACATGGAAACGAGGTTGGTTGAAATGTTTAGCTTATATTGGGAAACATACCTGCTAAGCAGCTGAGAAATGTATTCATTTCAGTCTTTCCATTTGACAAGGCTCATTCTCCCAAGTAAAATACTAAGAATGCAATGACAGCAACTAAAGCCGTTCCATTTCCTCTCCTGACTTTAATCTCTCTCTAAGAAAAATATTTCTTGAAATGCTATAATGTGTGTGCATTGACAATCTTACTTATTTAAATAGGCTTGACTTATTTATTCTCTATGTCCAGCAAATTTCTTTTAATGGTTATTTAAAGGGGTGTTTATTATTTTCGTGATTAATGATTATTATAATCATACAGTGCATTTTAGTTTATAAAGTGTGTTCATGTGCATTATTATATCGTTACCTCATTGATATTATGAGAACTTCAGCAAATTAATTGGATCAATATTTTTATTTTTGTCCCAATTTTTTAAATGATGAAAGGAAGTTCAGAGAAGTGAAGTGATATGTCCATGTTTACTCATCTAGTAAGTGTCAAACTGAGACTCCACTCCAGCTATGTGAACGTTAAATACCACGTTCTTTCCACTGTGGTATTAAAATGACGTTTTTAAAGGGGCTGCATTTAGCCTAGGGAGTCCCACAGAAGATGTGTATAGATCAGTTGGCAAAATGCACATCAAGGATTCTTGCTATTAATCTCCATGTTGCTTCCTGTCAAGGTGAAGTGGGCAGTGTAAACCACGGACAGTTCTAAATTCTAGTTTTAATCAATGGCTCCAACAAAGTTCATAGGGTCACCTTGACCATGCTTATCCTCAGTATACCATGAAAATGCCTACTACAATAGTCCAAAGAGGTGAAAAATGAGAGGAAGTTGGTGAGAAATGGCAGGATGATGGCTATGTTGATTCCAGGGCTTTTTTGGTTTACTATTTTAGAACTTTATTTGATCATTCTTTGCAGTCCCTTGTATATTACGTTTCAAGAATATACACCTAATAAATCCATCTGCTTGCTTGGTGGAGCTAATTTTGATTCCCAGAAAGTTGGACTTAATTGTTAACTCTATTTTTTTTTTTTCTTTTTTTTCGCTAATGGCAAGGTATTTTACCAGATGCTTTTAGTACTGAAATAACTTTTGGGAGCAAGAGTTGGGTGGAATTTCTTGAGAAGTGTGGAAACTGAAGCAGCCAGTTGTATACTTCCTGGACATTGATGTACTGTTACACTGTGTCTGGTTAGGTGGAACTGTACCATAAAAATAATAACTATATTAAAAATGTAAAGGCCTCTCTGTACGTTATCTCAGGGATACAGAGTATTATGTCACTACATTGGATTAAAACTTTAGATGCTGGAATCTTAACGTAAAAAGCTTCAAACCTTAACAAATAATATAGAATTTAGTCTATTTTGTTTCAAGGCTTTGATTTTGTACAGAATTTCTGGCCAACTCTAGGAAGGAAAACGTTCTGCAGTAAAGTAAAATACTAATGACTCCAGAATACTCTGTGACACCTAATTTGGTGATTGCCACCCAAAATTATATTCACCAGTTTAAATCAATTACTTGGCACAGTTATAATTACGTTAATAACACTGGTTTGCTTTTCTACATCCAAATGTTATATGATGAGGAAATACTCTGACTCTTAAATGGTTTTAATTAAAAAACCAACCATTTTTTAAAAAGGTGGTAAGAAGTATATTTTTTGTCTTCACTTTTTGTTTTTTTGAGCACATGGTTTTCAAGAAAAAGGAAAGTAATGATTATAGTAAATTACAGGAGTCAGGCAGCAGGGTAATTAACAGGTAATTATCAATAAACAATTTAACCACAAAAGCTTGGATCCCACCTACCACTTGTCAACAATAAAAGCTTAGTAACTCCACATGCCATTGGAAACAGAGTCTACAGGGAGCCCCTGAAAGGACTGCTAATATAAATAAACAATTCTTTCTTGGGAGAATACACAAAGGCCAGGCTGTGAGTGACCACATAGAAGAAGGAAAGAAAAATCCAGTAGGCAGGAAAAATATTAGGAAGCCAAACATTTGGTTTCAGATTTAGGAGAAAAATATGAATGTGCCTGATACTGAAGCCAGAAAAATTATCTATGAAATGTCCTTCTCATCCCATACATAAATTTTATGTTTATTTAAGCATGATTGGAAATCTATGATCATTTAGCCAAGTTGGCATTATGACTCAGGAAAAAGTGGACTTTATCCAGGGTTAAATATAGTCAACATGATTTATACATTGAATGATTGGTGAAAAATCCACCAAAAATGTATTTACTATGGAAATGTACAACTAGGCTTTGAACCCATCTCTAAACTTTATAGAAACCTTGATTGGAATCCTGTTCCTTTTTAAAATGGGTCAGGTATCTATTACTCTAGCTTGAGGGTATGGGAAGTGGTTTCTAATTAGCTAGTGAAAAGGAGCCATTTAATTCAGACAAAAAACCTGACTCTACATAGCATGAATAATAGTATAACCATAATTTTAAATTTCATTTTGGCTCTGTTAATGTGGTATTGGGACACAATTTCAAGACAGCTAAATAAAAGATTGAATTTCATTCTAGGATAGATTATCTCTTTCTGAATGTTATTTTTACTACACACACACACACACACACACCCTTTCTAAAATTGTAGTTGAATATGTCACAATCAAATGCACTTATTGAATATTGTCAACAATTTGTGATGTGCTAGGCATAATGCAAAGTGCATTAAGTAAGCATGTTCTCTGTCATTTAAGGTGCAAGAAATAACATTGTCATAGGACACACTTGAAAGATGTACATGCAACTGAATAAACATTGAGCAGATGTACATATTCAATAAAGACCTCACTATCTACGGGTCAAGGGTAAATGTATATTGCAGAGTGATGAGAGTAAGAGAGCTTGTGGGAGTTATAAGGTTAGATAAGGGAGTCTTAAGAAGTAGTCACCATCTGACCACTGATTAGTCAGGGAAGTCTTTGGGGATGAAGAGTTATCACATATACGATTTAAATGATGGTCAGCAACAAGTCTGGCACATCAGGAGTAGGGAGGTCTTGCCTGTAAAGGGAGGACAGAACAATGCTAGGATGAAGCCATGGTCTCCAGGCCTGGGCAGAGAAGCTCAGTCCTGGGCAGATAGTGTAAGCTGTCTAGGGAAGACCTTATTCTAAAGCAAAAGTTTTGATCTTTAGTATAATGTTTAGAGTCCTCTAAGACCTAATTGCCAAAGTATCTGACTTGACTTTCCTCTACATTTTGCCTAGACTCCAAACTAAGATCGTTTTCATTTTCTGTTGCTTGGCATTATGTCTGCCTAAATTTTTTCCTTCAGATTGCCCACATCCACTTGCATTCATTAGAACGTTGCTAAATGACAAGTTTCCCATGGTTTTCTTAATTCCCTTTCGAATTTTTTTTAGACAAACCTAGATCTTGTTAAAAACCCTCCCACTGTGTCTTCTGTTACTAAAAAGTAATTAAATAAAAAGTGAGTTTGGATACATTTATCATATAATTTGAAATTACACATGAATGTAGAGAGGAAAGTGACTTTGAAAGATCAATTCTCAAATTTTGATTTAAGAACTGTGCTATTAGCTGAAAGAATATGAACCAAGTCCATTCTTTTGACCTCTGCAAAGTCTAACATAGTCAATTATTGCAGCAGAGCAGGGATCCAAAGACTAGCTTTGAATTGGTTATACCCAAACTGATTTAAGTTTGCATGTGGTTAAATAAGACATTAGTTAAAAATAATTAATGCTGTCTTTGACCTTTGAAATGAGGAAGGACATTCATTGTCCTCCCTCAGCTCCCACTCCATTCATGTGAATCTACTTAACTCTTTGCATCGCCTAAAACAGAACACAACATTTTACTATATCCAGATATTAAATATCTTTAAAAACATAAGCAGAGTTGTATGCTTCTTAAAGGTATGACTTTCCACCAACTTTCACTCAGATATTTAGATTTACAGATATACTCAGATATTTAAAGTATACATTTTCCATGACTCACAGCTAACCTTTGAAAACATGTAAATATACAGTGTATGTTTCATGGAATGACAGAGTAATGCTAGGATGAAACTGTGGTCTCAACTAATCTAATCCTTTTGGTACAATTTGGCAAGATCTTCTTGGGATTGTTTTAAGAGTTTTATCGATCATTCTCCTTTCAGGTTTCAATAAGACCCAGAAATGGGTGTAGTTATGGTGTTGTGCATGTGTAACTCACAGTTTTTTAGGGAGGTGTCCCTAAATTGCATTATAATGCTTTGAAACCAGAAAGAAAAAAGGTGTGGTGTCTCACACCTGTAATCCCAGCACTTTGGGAGGCTTAGGCAGGAGGATCTCTTGAGGCCAGGAGTTTGAGGTTGCAGTGAGCCAGTGACTGCATCATGGCACTCCAGCCTGGGTGACAGGGTGATAACTTGTTTCCAGAAAAGAAAAAGAAAGAAAACAGAAGAAAAGAAGTTAACATGTTTCCTCTTCCATTTTTCTCCATCATTTTTCCTTTTCTGCCAATCTTCAGTTCACTGTGAACAAACAGGGCCTCTATCATCAGGAAATCTACTCAGCTCTGCTGGGGTGGAGATGGAAGAGAAAGAGCAAAATTAACTTCAAAGCAGGTTCTAAATACACAATCTCCTACTTATTGTGGGATAAGTCTTTATTTTGCTCTTCATTGCTTCCAAAATTAATTTCTACTTCAGATATATTCTTTAGGGTTTAATAAGTATGCTCCACATGTTCCGAAATATCAGTTTTAAGTTGACAAATAAATGGCCAGTAGAGGTGACATTGGGAACACATGAGTGGCTGTCAATAAATATTCAGTAAACAAATGAATAAATTAACTCCATGTGGACCATTATATAGACCACACTTATTCCATCTTCTTTATCTAAAAAACTCTTATTCTGTCTCTTGGGTCCCTATTTAATTGTTTTTTCACAGGAAGGATTTTCCTGACTGCTCTTCCCAAATTAAATTATGTCCCAATTATTTGTTAGTGTAGCACACTAAACTGCTGCTTGATCTTTTACCACATTTTATGGGGATTCACTGTTTAATGTCTACCTCCTCCACTGTGCTGGCCTGTTACGTGTGGTGCTCTGCCCCACTGCCTAGTACGGTAATTGGCAAATAGATACTTGAACTAAACATTTTACGGGGAAGAGTAACCAGGAAGTAAATTTCAAGTTGAATCAGCAAAAAAGAAATGAACAGTGGGTAAGGTATGCGAAGGAAAAAGAATCCGTGGCAAGAGAAAAAATTAAATAAAGGAAGAGATGTTTGGAATGGAATGAGGGGAAGGTAAATAATGAATTTGCCGTCAGAACTTCATGCCTAAACCATGGAAGAAGTAATAGGCACCAAAGTAAGGGAAGGGAGTAGTTAAACAAAAAGAGAGCACAGAATAATTTACAGTAATAATAACCAGAAATTAAAAATAGAAATGTACTTTAACAAGGAAGATTTCCTCTACCTATTTTCATTTCCGACTTTTTCTTTTCCCTAGGGAAGGGGAAAGCAATGCGAAGTGTAAGTTTGATATAAGGATTTGATTTAAGACATGAATTTTTCTTCAAAAATAAAACTTTATTTCATAGTAAGTAAATATAAGACATTGAACCATTTTAATAAAGAGGGTGTCTATTGTTATGAATTGGTCACTAACTCGACATCATCTTTTATTGTCATAAGAATCATAAGTAGTTTACATATATTAAAAATCACGTTTTGGTTTTCAGCATTCACATATTTTTAAAACTCTAACGTTAGCAAATAAAATCTATGTTTTAGAAGTTTCATGAAAACGTGTTCTTTGTATCATTTTGCACAAAAGAAACATGATTTGGTATTTGTTTTTAGCAAGTCTGCCAACTACACAGAGATATTCTTTACCACAGACTTTACCTCTGCCTCCAATTAGAAAAATGTAGCCCATAAGAAATACCATGAAAAGATCAACGATAAATCAAATGCCTGTCAGAATATTAAGTTGCTACCTCTTTCTGAGGGGGAGAAGGCAAAGTCTGCTATAGCAGAGCGAAACCAGTAATTTTATAAAGAGATCAGTCATTTTCAGGAATCTTTAACCCTTATTCTTTATTGAGTTCATCACTTCACAAACCTCAGTTTGTACACGTAAAATGAGGGTGCACATCCTCATGATTTTGAGTCCGTTTCCCCTTCTGTAGGTCATTCACAAGAGCACTTTTTAATATAAAGAGATAATTCTATGATGTAAATTTAAGTTTCTTGTGACTCTAAAATGGATCTTCTGGCTTTAAAGGCATAGCATTTGAAATAGTCTCTAACATTATCATATGAATTGCCATGTAAACACATAACACATAAATATGGCTAAGATCAGAAGCTGCTAGAAATCAGTCATGAAGCCTATGAGTCTATGGATGAGCAGACACCAACCAAAGTAGACTGGGATGTACTGGAGACTTTCTTCGTTTATCGTAGCTCACACACACTGCACTTTTTAATTTTATTTTGTTTTTAAATTTTTATTTATTTATTTATTTTTAACTTTTAGGTTCAGTATGTACATGTGCAGGTTTGTTATATAGATAAATTGTGTGTCATGGGGGTTTGGTGTACAGATTATTTTGTCACCCAGGTAACAAGCACAGTACTCAATAGATAGTTTTTCAAACATCATCCTCCTCCACTCTCCACCCTAAAGTACGTCCTAGTATCTATAGTTTGCTTCTTTGTGTCCGTGAGTTCTTAATGTTTAGCTCCCACTTGTAAGTGAAAACATGCAGTATTTGGTTTTCTGTTCCTGCATTAGTTCTCTTAGGATAATGGCCTCTAGCTCTATCCAGGTGGCTGCAGAAGACATTATCTCATTCTTTTTTTCATGGCTGAATAGTATTCCATGGTGTAGCTGTACCATAATTTCTTTATCTAGTCCCCTGTTGATGAGCATTTAGGTTGATTCCATGATTTTGCTAATGTGAATAGTGCTGCAATTAAAATACAAGTGCATGGGTCTTTATGGTAGAAACATTTATATTCCCTTGGGTATATACCCAATAATTGGGTTGCTGGGTCGAATGGTAGTTCTGTTTCAAGTTCTTTGAGAAATTGCCACACTGCTTTCCACAATGGCTGAACTAATTTGGATTCACACCAACAGTATATAAGCATTCTTTTTTCTCTGCAACATTGCCAGCATCTTTTATGTTTTGACTTTTAATAATAGCCATTTAGAACTTTATTTTTATTTAAAGTTTGAATACTACTCTTTTTTTTTTGTTTTGCCCTTATTACCACTGAATTAGGATGCTTGTTAATAAGCTTCTCAGTAGGTAATTTCAAAGTGAGACAAGTAGTTAATATGTACACTAAGCAAAGATGAAAATAAAACACATGCTTCATGTTAAAGTTTTATGAAAATTGTGAAGTATTTTACAGTGTGAGACGTGTGTATGTGTGTGTGTTTATGAATTCAACACAAACCATTTTGTGCCTCTAGCAACTTTATTTTTCAAACTAAGTGTTTACTGTTGTTGTTGTTTTAAAATTTTTCTTTCCTCTTAGAAAATGATTATCTCAGGACACATGATGGCTGAGAATTGGGGAGGAAATATAGACTGTCTGGGCATCAAGTGAGATACAGATATAAAATGCCATCTCATGCAGGTCAGCCATATTTAAAATTATGTTTCCTTTAGAAGAGAATGCACACACTGATAAGCTATCTCATGTAATCAATGGGCATGGCTTCCTGTGAACTCTATTCATATTGGATCCTTATGGTTTATAACGATAGAGAAGAAACATGAAAAGCTCTCTTCTATTTGATAACTATAGAATCCTGGCTAAGTCCAAAGTTTAGCCAGAGAACATATTGGTTTCAGCAGACTATGGTAAAGTTAATTAAGGATGATTAATGGAGCATTTCCTTCCAATGATATCTGTGACAGAACAAAGCTGTCTGAGGCTTGTCAAGCAGAATTTGAGTTGAATGAGTATTTATGTGATCAAATCTGAAGGCTGCCTCTTGACAGAGCGAGGATTCATCAATCAATTGCTCTGGCTCACAGTGGTGGGAAATTGGTCTATCCCAGTACGTTCTGTTCCCATCCCCCATTTTTTTCATTCAATCATCCCTCGGGCTACAATGCATCTTAGGCTTTTACCTCCGACCACCTTAAGGGGTATCAGAGAAAAGTAAAGGCAAGAGTGAAATCTATTATGGTAGTTCTTGTCTTACCTGAATTCATACAATTAATTTCTCTTAAGCAGAGGGTTATAAAGTGACACAGGCCTAAGCAAGGAATTAATTGGCATTAATAAAAGTCATCTCACAACCTAACAAGAAATGATTGTGAGCCTAGTCACAAATTATCACATTTTTCCTTTATAAAATTGCATGCTGTATTCACTTATAAAATTGTATGCTGTTTCTTAAGCTACTAGAGAGTCAGTTAATTCTAAAAATTATCCAAAGAACACACTTTATGCTGCAGGTTTTTGCTTTAGTTACATTCTACAAACTGCCGTCTTCAGATTTGCATTCTCAATATGACGGCCACTGGCCCTACAAGGAAAGACCCTGTTGGGCATCAGTTCTGGTTAGACCAAGCATTGATCTACCTGGACAGCAGGCTCATTTAACATGGGGAATTCAGAGTCTTTTTTAATTACAGTGGAACATTGACAATGCAGAAGTATGATCAGGGATTAGCTAAAATAGGTATATTTGTTTTACAAGGTTCTTGCAAGTGATTTCATTTGCATTATTTGATGATCACAAAAAGTTCATGCAAATAGAGCAGGTATGACTGTCCTTATTATGTAGATGTGGAAACTAAGGCTGAACGATGTTCTATAACTTGCTAGAATGATACAGCTATATATGGCCGAGATAGGACACAGATCCATAGTCCCATCTCTACAATAGTCCTTCATCTCTCTTGTAGATTACTGTCTTTCTGGGTTGTGGCTGACTGCTTATTTGCCCTCCCAAATGATAGCACAATATTTGCACCCAGAGTGTAAGTATAATTATATAAGTTTTTAATGGTCAAAGTCACTTAAGCAGCTTCAGTCTGATATTACTTTGGCGGATGCTATATTTAATTCTGAGATTGAAAGACTGATCACAACTTAGAGTGGCAAATTCTGGCACAGCCTGGCACTAGGACTCCTGGTGATTTCAGCGGTAACAACCGACTGCATTTAGTTTCTTGATAGTGTCAGCATGGGAAATACACAAACAAATATGGCTTTCCAGATGTGTAAGCCCAACAATTCCTGAGATATGTTGTTCAGGAGGAAAAAATATAGGCATGTTTTTGCCTGTATTTAGGATTATTATTGTTGCTATTGTTTATTAAGACATTTACAAACAAGCATTTTTGAAGATTTTTTATGTAGCAGAGAAGGTACCTTGTTGATCCTTTGTCAGAAAATTGCACTGTTCCCCAAATCATGACTGTAGCTGATTTTATAAGCTACATTCTCACTGTCTTTGAAAAGCATATATGAGTAATTATACAATAAAATTTGCATTAAATTTTACTTAAAGATTTTATAATCATTTGCCATTACAGTATTAATATTTGGAGGAAAAGTTTGTTATCTTTGTTAATTATTTTCAGAGTGCTACATGAGACATAAAAAGGAAAGTTATTTAATAAAAGAATCGCCAATGGATTAAGTTAATATCAATTAATATTCATTTCTATTTATTTAGGCTTAAACACGTAACACTTAACTATAACCCTTAAACTAACACTAACCATAGTTTTATACAGCTATAACTTAAACTGTAACAATGAGTTTTGATTTCTAAAGTCAAAACTTTTGAAAAGGGGGATTAACGTTCCAAAAATTCAAAATGAGCTTCAGCTGTTTAGCCATGTTATCCTTGATAATTAAATATTTTTATTTAATATTTTTTTCTTTAAATGTTTTTCCATGAAAATATTGAAAGGCCTTATTCTCATCTACTTTTCCTTTTCAGATATTTTTATGTAATACCATTGAAGACCCCTGTATAGTTCTAAAAATTCTTTAGACTAATAATTCCTTATTCTGTATTTGGGATAGGAAAATTTATTTATTTTAGCTTTAGAGAAAAAAATCCAAAGATCAGAAAGGAATGACTGAAAGACAGCAATATAGAGAATTGAAATCTTCAGTTTTTCGTTTATCAACTCGGCCCATTTGACAATGTCTTCTGGTATTAGCTCACTCAGAATTTCAGAGATGTTCAACAAATACAGAGTTGAGAACTATTTTTTTCCTTGTTATGCACACTATATTTCTATGGATACTCTTGAATGTTAGAAGCTTTGTGGGTAATTATATCACAGTCTGCTATAGAATTTGAAAATCTATTAACTATGATTAAGTCAAGTTTTTGTCCATTCAGTATTTAGGCAATTGATTTCTTAAACCTAAGTGCAGGATTTTCATGTCTATTAAATTTTAAAAATTAATTCAGACACATAGCTCTGACCCAGGAAGATAATTTAATATCTAGCTTCTATTATTTTACAGACTTTCCACTTGTACCCCATGTCTGCTCCCTCCCTTAGGCATATGTCATTTCGCTATTACCCCGCCCCCATCATCCAAGTCACTGATAAAATGTCTGAATGGAATAGGATAGTTTCTAGGTTCTATTGAACCATTAATTACCCCTCTATGCGTATTCCTGAACCCAAATATCCAACAAACTCCAATGACAAAAATAAACAACAAGATATCACTTCTATGTTTCGTATGAATGCATGACATCATCTTCCAAGTTACAGTAACTATGTAGGTAACAATAATTCAGAGTAGGTCTTTATGCAAGTTTCGCAGGTTGCACTACAATTGCAAAACAGTCACACTGTCTGTAAAAGTATGAAAGTATTTCCAATTGGAACAACAGTCTGGTCATTCAGTGAACATCATTAATTCTGGTGAGTTGGGCATGCTTAATTAAACTCTCTTGATTAATCTTATGTGATCGAAAGGAATACGGCAAATGCTGTTTTGGCAGTTGGCAATTTAAAAACAAAAAGAAATGTCCATGCGTAATGTCCATATTCTTTGATAATACTTTCTACTAGGCTAATCGTAGAATAATAGAACATAGCACATTGGCCATAATTTTGTCCACGTGGTAGGTAAAATACATTAAAATTCAATAAAAAATTTAAGGTTTTAGGAAATGCTAAGAAAACTTGCTCAGAGAGGAAAACTTACATAGATATTTCATTGAAGATATTAGTAGTTATGCCTGAATAATGTCACATTTGATATATTGTGCATCACTGCCTTGAATTGCTAAACATGGTTTATTTACAAGGTTATACCTAAAAGATATGGGCTCTGTTATTCCAATTCAGTACTTTTAGAAAAAGTCTTGAACAGAAATAAATAAGAAAGCAAATAAACAAAAGTTAGAGCATAAGTTCTCAGTGAAGAAGTTGAGACTTCATTCCAGACCTTTAATAAACTTTTGACTGTGATCCTGAAACCTATGCACAGTATTTTTCATGTTTAGGTTCCTGAACAGTCCAGTAAATCAAGCTTTTCTATTCTAAGACCAGGTAGAATCAGCAGAGACACAAACTGGCTAATGCCATTGAAATGGTACTTATAGGCTTACTCCACCCACCCTATTCTTTGTTTAGTATCTCTGATACACATGCTTCTTTTTTTCTATTTTTTCTTCACAATCTAACACATATCTGCAGTGTACAAAATTCCACCAAATCAGATTTTGATGTTTTTACCTATGTTTCTCCTCTGTTTACTACACGGCAAGGACATTTGTCCCCTCCTTCCCTCCTTCCCTCCCTCCCTTCCTTCCTTCCTTTCTTCCTTCCTTCTTTCTTTCTGTCTTTCTGTTTTTTTCTTTCTTCTTTCTCTCTCTCCTTCCTTCCTTCCTTTCCTCCTTCTTTCCTTCCCTCTTTCCTTCCTTCTTTCTTTCTTCCACTTCTTTC
Organism: Piliocolobus tephrosceles; assembly: GCF_002776525.5. NCBI lineage: Eukaryota > Metazoa > Chordata > Mammalia > Primates > Cercopithecidae > Piliocolobus > Piliocolobus tephrosceles. Next base: position 118,029,395 of record NC_045435.1, read on the forward strand.
TCCCTACCTTCACTCTCTCCTTACGTTCTCCTCCCTCTACCAAAAACAACAGAACAAAATCCACTCCAACATGTTTTGTCCGTCTTACCTTCAACCTTTATTACCCTCCTCCATTTTATCTGATCTATTCCCCCTTTTCCTTTATGTCTCAAATTAGGCCTACCTTCATCTGGGAAGTTTTATATATACCCTCTTGGTCGTCTTCCTTCACCCCCATCCCTGGTCCAGGCAGGCGCTCTTCTTTACTGCTATAGTCCCAAACGTGCTTGTTTATACTTCTGCACCCACCAGCAGATGATAAGACCATGAAGCTTCGGCCTATGGCTGCTTTCTTTATGGATGCACAGCTTGGCATGCAGTAGGAGCTCAATAAATAACAGGGAAGGAAAGACAGGCGGGGGACAAGTGGAGAGAGGGGCAATGCTTTCTTTTTTTTTAAATAGAAAAGTATCTTAAGAGCTCTCTCAAGTACATTTTCAGACAAAGCACAGCTACCTGCCAGGAATCTGCAGTAGAGATGGTAAGGAGTCAGCATCCCAGATGGGAATTGGTCCTGCTCCTGGTATCTGAAACAGTGCACCAAATGCCAGCCTTCCTATGGGTAAAATTGCCTAATCTGTACATATTGAAATTTTAAGAGTAGATATGGTCACCTAGTAAGGGTGGATACATACTGATATACAACATAATTGGCCCAAACTGCCTAAGTGGTCATTTGTACTGATTTTGTCCCCTTACCCCTTTGTTTCTGGCCATCTTTGAACTGTGGACTGAAGACCTGGGCTGCTTTTATGCACTGCACAATCTATTCCAAATTTCTCTGAGTTAAAATCTTTACCTTTCTTTGTAAGTTGGATGAGACACCATGATTAAGATATTAATAATTATCAACTGTTTAGGAGACAAAAATGTCTATTCAAATTTTGGATTTATCATGTATAAATGTGTGACTTTGGACAAGCCACTTCTCTGAACTTTATTTTCCTCCTCTGTGCCATCTGGATACCAGCTGGCCTGTGTTGAGGTTTTTGAGATGATCAGATTTATGTAAATGTATTTTGCAACTCTAAGCAGTATGAGGTCACAAACTGATACACATTGATAACAGGTTCATGGACATTAAGTTGTCCATCAGGAGTGGCACTGAGTTTCCCTTATCATGTGAAATAGATCATAAAATAGGAGCCTTTGCTTAATTCTGGAATTATGAAATGGAATTTGGAATGAGGGGTAGCTCTATAGAGATACTCATCAGTGCCATCTCTGGTTTTGAGTACCTCTGGAAAAGACTCCCTACTTTATTGTTTGCTACTTTAAAAAGTCAACCAGATTTTTGAAATACCTTGAGTCCTGAAAGTTTAGATTTAGATTATATTTATATTATGGTTGAGTACCTTTCTTTCCTTGCCTAGATATGTGAATACTATTTTCGTGTTGCGAGTAAGCTTAAAAATTGACTGTCTAAATATTTAACCAGAGTTATTTTAAAAGAATTTCATTATTTATCTCTTTTATGATTTATATTATCACATTCTGCGTCTGTAGTTATGTTTTATCATAAGCAGCCCATCTGCTACAACAGCCAAATTGGAACATTCACATAAGATGAGTTCAGATATCATAAACATGACAAGAGATGGATTACATTTAGTCTTTCTCCATGTTTAACCAATTTAATTTGTTTCCTATGCAGAAGAGGCTTTAAATTTACTTAATATATGTTAGTACTTAGGAACATGGTTAGAAACAAGGCGAAGGTCTTAACCTATTCGTAAATAAATGAGAAGATTCCTGTCGGAGTGAAAGAGAGAGAGAGAATTTATGTCAAACAATCAGGAATTTAATACATAGTGGTCTTTTAGGATGTCCAGTTTGTGTACATACTCTTAAGGCATGATTACGAATAACTTCACTTCCTATAAACAATGTGACTGGAGAAATTACTCACAGATACAACAAAAAGGGGAAGAAAGGTAAGACGTTTTAACCAAAGCCAATAAGTGAATTACTTTCCCTGAAAAGGTTAAAAATGGCAGATTTATTTTTTGCTGCCATAATATTTGTCTTTGTTGGGCCAGCTATCTGAGGTATTCTCCAGAAGATGCAGGGCTCACTGAAACATCACCATATGACCCTAGGTTCAAAGCTACAGCAGAGCCCCGAAGGATTTTTTCCCCCTGTAGTTTGGGGACTCAAGGAGCCTTAACTGAAGGTGAAGTCTGTTGGCTGAATGAAAGTATTGATACTGCTGTAGGGAAAGCTTTCAGTGATTACACTGGATTTCCCTCTGCCCCTAGTAAAGGTCAAGTAGAGGACTTTTTAGTGCAAGCAAAAGAGTCATTCATTTTTCACTCTTTAGGTAAAGGACTTATGTCATATTATTAGTGAAAATGTGATTAAGTGTTAAAGCAACATAGGTCTTAATGATCTATAAAGCCATTTCTCTCAAAGTTATGGATTCATTGCTCTGAAGTACTAAATATATGTTGTTCTAGGATCATGCGAGTCATGAATACTAAAAGTAAAAATAAACATATTTCTTTGATGATGATTTATTACCAAACAATTTGGGGCTAATACATTCACATTATAAGATGCAAATATAAATGTGACATAACTGAGTGGGCCTTTAAGATGAAGTGTCATTACTTTTGGAAATATGGGCAGTGCTGCAACTTCATCACAGCCTTTGTAACATAATGTTTTGAGAGACGGTGACTGATGTTTCAACTTGTGGCAGCTTGGTTTCTAAATTCTGTACTTAGCAAGAGAATGGTTTCATTCAGCTTCATTGACGACCTAAAAACCCATATGTGGGGATATTATATGCCATTGTGAATTAGTATGCGGAGTTGGTAAAATGAGATTGGGTGGCTCTTTTCTGTAAGACACTGAGTTCACAATGAGCACAATGGCAGAGGCATGGCAGCAGCAGACCCAGCAAAAAATACGATCACACTCCGATGTCCATAAAGGTAAGCACCAATAGCTCCTCTGTAGTCTAATCGGAAATACTCCTGGAGTACTGTGTCTTGGTCATACATCATAGTTATTTTTCCATATTAAGACAAAGACCTGTAATTACCCCCCGGATTACTCAGATAAATAAAAAGCTACACAAAAGATCAAATTGACCTTGTTTTCTTCTTTGAGTCTCTATTTTTTTCTTCTGGTCCTCTCCATCTTCTCATTCGAAGACCACAATTTGCTATTTATCTCCCTGTTTCTCTCAATCTTTCTTCTGTTTATTTCCTCTTCTCCCTTACCTTTTTCTTCTTTTATTTTAATCTCCCATGTTCCCCCATTTCATCCTGTTTTCTTGCTTTTTGAATCAGGGTAGGAGATATGCTGACATTAAGTATATTAATAGTTAGATTCTTGGCGCTGTCAAGAACTTGCTCAAAGGAAAAAAGGTTGTCAGGTATTGAGAAAGAATTGCATGCCTTAAACAGTGATTATGTGATTTTCTTTCAATTTTTTTTATTGGGATCACTCATTTTATTATGGGAATCTAAATAGATCCCTTCATTTCTCAGCAATTTTTTAATTGGTACAATAAATAAGATAGTTATAATGGTATTTGTTCAAAGCTTTAAAAATAAGTTAGTAACTAGAAAAGAGGACAGAGGGAAGACAAATGATAGAGCAAAGTACAAATTATATGAGCACTGCAGACTGCTATACAAGTTAGACAGCCCCAGTGTGCGTCTAATTTATGTAGCTGATAACCCAAGCTAACAGAGACCCTGGCACTATTATGGAGGTAATATTTTCTCAAGGATGTACAGTCTTAAACAACTTCTTCCTGTATTAGGTTCATACATGCTTTTCTTTAACATAAAGCAGGTATGTCTGGTCTCTTGTTCCATTTCATTTTCTTGGAAAAATAAATTTATTGTAGGCCAGCCGAATGGAAATTCTGCTTACTGTTTATGACAGAAGTTGCTCTCCCCCTCTCCTGTATTACCCAGGGAATTAGTTTAATATAGAGTCTTATTCCACGCCCATTTCTTTATTTTTCCCCTCTCCATCCTACTTTTCAGGGTTCTGTTTCAGAAACTATATTGCCACAGAGCAGCTGGTAGCATTTAGCAACCACCTGCACAAGTAGTTCTGTTTCCAATGGAAGAAAATTTAGCTTACATAAGGCAAAAAACTGTAACGTGTTGGCTTTTCCATTTTTATTTGTATTTGTGTATATTTTCTTACTCATTGATGAATGTTCTGCTAAGTGAAACTTAACTCCTTGGTAAAGAATGAGAAACAGTATGGTGTAGCAGTCATTTGTTTCAATAACGTTTGGTTAAATTGAAACTCTGTCAGTAAGGTGAGAGGTTGATCATAGCCAGGAAGAGACTCTTAAAATCTGTAACTTCTTTGAAGGGTGAGAAAGGCACCCTCTTGAATTGGAAACTTCTACCATGATTTTCCAGGTAATAGTCCCTATTGAAGACTATGAAAAGCATCATGATGTGTGCTGGATTCCAAAGAATAACACTGTACAGTCAGACTTCTAAGACCTAACAGTAAATAAATTACTTTTCTATTGCTTCGGAACAAGTTTAAACCTCCAAGTTTTTGTTAAATTGTTCACCTAACTACCTACTGAATATTGATCATCATTGCACTGCCAGTGACTAATATGTCAAGTAGCTTGATGTCCTTAAATCAGGGTAGCTATTCTGTAAATGAAACCCTATTTACAAACAATATCTGCTGACTAACCTACGTAAAGACAACTGCAGTTCATAAGTCACCTTTGCTTGCCTCTCTCATTTCATCCCCAATCACCACTTTATTTTCTAGGTGGAGGAACTGAGTCAGAGCAAGACTAAGTGACTTAGTCAAGGTTCATTAGCTAGCAAGTGTAAACTCATGCAAATTTTTAGTCATTTGAGGAGAAAAGTTCAACAATTGCATTGTTTTATTGAGGGGTAAAAGTTACTGGGAGTCACAGAATATCATCATGCAGTTATTACATTCAGAAATCTGAGCCATGCAAATAAATGCTAGGTTTCTTTTTGAATCCAATTTTAAAATGGAAAAGATCCTAGAATAAATTTAATATGATATTTTGGCTTTATAGTTCAACAAATTACATGTATGACCAAGGTCTCCCAATAGTTAATGGCAATGCTGAAATGGGAACCGAATTAAATTAGTTTCCTTCCTTCCTTCCTTCCTTCCTTCCTTCCTTCCTTCCTTCCTTC
>NC_045435.1:118034614-118230722 GCF_002776525.5 Piliocolobus tephrosceles
TTCCTTCCTTCCTTCCTTCCTTCCTTCCTTCCTTCCTTCCTTCCTTCCTTCCTTCCTTCCTTCCTTTCCATCTTTCCCTCCCTTTACTCATTCCCAGCTTTCTACTTTTCTCCCTTATTTCTCAAATGTTTCAGCCCATATACTGAGCTGGTCACTACTCATCTAAGCTAGGTATTGGAAATAAGCCATAACTACATCAGACGCTTTCTCTGCCCTTAGGAGATCAAGTGAGGGACACAGTCCAGTGAACTGATACAGTGCTGTCATGGCAGAAGCATAAGATACTAGGTATGGGCAATGGTTGGGTGGGATACGCAAACAAGTCCAGAGGGAGTCAGAGAAAGTTTTCTTGAGGGAATATTGTCTAAGCCAACACCTGAAAGATGATTATTCCTTTATTCCAATAAAAGGAAGTTGTATAATAGCAGAAAATGATGTATAGTCAAAGACAAAAGAAAGCATGGCAGAGCCCATGAACTGATGTAAATTCAGTATGAATGTGGGATGACAAAGAGAGAAAGACTCAGTTGAATTATCCTTAAAGTTAAACTGAATTCAGCCTGGCATTACATGCTTGTTAGACATCATCAGGAGGTTTGCAAGAAAATACTCTTAAATTATTATAGAAAGATCTAGGATAGTGAATGATAGAATATTAAATTCCCTAAGGGTACAGATTATGAACTTTTCTTGGAGTTTAGAGGCAAAAGAGGTTATTGTGAATCATAGAAAAGAAGCCTTCAAGGAAGACTTTTAAAGATAAGTACCACATCTGCGGGGCACTACCTTATTGCATTTCTTTTCTCCATGAAAAATAGTCTTTGCCGTTTGTCTCTATCTCCTCAATTTCCATTCACATTTTAATCTTAATGCAAACTTCATTTTGCCCACAACACCTGAAAAGGTATGTAATATTCCCCAGCTGCCAAACAGAGTGTCGGTTTTTCAGCCCTTCATCCTCCATAACTTTCGTGGACAATTCTTGCCTCTTGGACTCTATGTCCTCTCTAGCTTCTAGACCACAGTTCATTCACTTCTATTCTGCTCAGTTTCCTTTTCTGGGCTATCCTTATTCTCCCCTCCACAGTTCTCAAATGGTGTTTCCCAGGGTACACACTTCAGCGCCTTCTTTTTCCTGTACTTTTTCCTGTATTGATTCTCCTGGGTCATGTCCATCCAAAAATACTATCTACTTATCCATTATAGACTCCTAAATCATTATTGTAGGCTCTAAACCTACATTTCCACCCTCTTGGTTAATATCTCCACTTGAACGTTTCCATTTTGCTGCACTTCAAATAAAGTGAAATGTATCCTCCCTCTCCTTATTCCCATTGGGGTTAATAGGCTCACCATCTACCTTATTTCTCAAGCGGGAACTTAGATGCTTACCTTACCTTCTGGCAGTCCTTTTCTCTTCTCCCATGTCCAGTGATTTGCCAAATGTAATATTCTACACTCCAGAAATATTTCTTGATTCTGCTTAATTCAAATCACTCTGTCTTTCCCTTAATTTAAAGCCTTACCACCTATTGCTAGGACTGAATGTAAGAGTATTCTAAATGGTCACCTTTCCATTCAAAACCCTCCTTTTTAACCATCAAACCTGAGTTAAACTTTTATTTACTTAAGGCATTACTCTGGCTCCCTATCGTCCATAGCAGTAGTTTCTCACTGTGTTCTGCTCAGGCCCAAGACCCCATGGGATGCCTTAAAGAGTAGCACTGGGGAAGGGAAAGCCAGGTGGATTGGCCTCCTAACTCCTACCTCTTCCTCAGGCAATGCACCATCACTTTTTACTTGTTCAGTACTTCTGGGTTTGCTTAAGATTTTGCTTGAGGAAAAAAATGTATCCTGCAGTAAAACATTTTGAAAATTAGAAAGCCAGCCTCGTTATACTAATATACGTGACCCTCAGTGATTTAATTCCAAACGTCTTTAGCTTCATGTATCCCCTTTCTCTGCCCCTCACCACACTTATCATTCAGAATTCTCCTGAAAACATTGCGCTCTTTCACCAGTGTGTGTGTTTGTTTATGTTCATTTTCTCCCTTTGAAGTCCACGGCCATGTTTTTCTTCTGTCTCTCTACCTTCTCTACCAGGCAAATTCTGGTCATTCAGCTCAAATCTTACTCTTGTAGCTGTCCCCAAGAAGGTACCCTACAGAAAGACATTCATCATAAATATCTTCTACAGTCCTTAACATATCAGTTGCTTCTACCTCCAGATTGCTTTCTCCCTGCCTTCTTGGAGGGCATGAAGTGGGGAGTAGCTCTTATATTTCTACCCCAGCTTATAGCTTAGTGCCTGTGAAGCAGGAGAGCTCCTCCTCCTCCTGCTGTTGCTGCTACAATGGTAAAGCCCAAGAACATTTTTCAGCAAAAGGGTGAAATATCAATAGTAGCATTTTAGGTATTTAGGGTGGTTGATCTTAAAGTCAAGTGCAGGTTGGGTAAGACGGGGGGAGTTTAAAATTAAAGAGATAGGGATCTGAAGGAGATTCTTACAAAAGTAAGTGTGCATTAGATTAAAACCTACTACAGATTCATTGCTGAATTAATGGGATGAGAGACTATATCTCACAGGAGAAAGGTGGAAGGTTGAAATGTGTTCATTGTCTTCAGAAATCCTACCTATGGCAATGAGTGCATTTCTTCATTCCATGGAGTCCAGATACATCCAGATAAGCTCACCAGCCCTCTGTATCCCCATCACATAGCTAGAGTAGCAGGAGCAACAGCAACAACTTGCCTTTGTTACTATATGCCAAACAATGTGCTATATGCTTGACTTGCATTCCTCATGAGAGATAATGAGATTAGTATTATAAGTACTATAGTATAATCTTCACTTCAGAGATGAGAACCATGAGGTTCAGCAAGATTAATTAACTCGCACAAAGCCTTGTACCTAAGAAGTTGTGGACCTAGGGCAGAAATTCATGTGTATCTTACTCCTGAGCCAGACCTTGACTCCACTTTCTGCTCAATCTCAACAAGCTCTATTTAGCCAAGTATTTTTTGTTATCTAATATCTGAATACTTACAGGTGTTCAAGTAACATCTCATTTATTAATGCGAAATCAGGAAAGTTAAGGGTTCCAGAGAAGTGAATTCTCAATATATCTGAAGATCACCTGTCTGAGCCTTGTAGCTTCTGTAACATTGCCATTAAGGAGGAAAACTTTTCTAAGATCATTAGTACTGAAGGCCAGATAGCCAATTTGGCCTTGTTGGATTCATGTCCTAAATCACAGCAAATTGACACTGAATGACTTTCTTTTAGGAAAAGTATATAAGCTTTGGCGCATGGGCTTAATCTCTGTGCCACCAAAATTAAATTTCTCTACACTTGTAAGTTCTTGACTGAAAGTAACTGAAGTTATTAGATAGCATCCCTGTAAACATAGACTCACAATTTGCTTTGCTGCTTTAAATAAGTTGAATCTCTGCTATTTTTTCAAAGTGTGATCCGTGGAGCTTGTGCATCAAAAACTGGGATACTGTTTTAAAATGCAGATTGCTGGACTTAATCCCAGATTTATAATTTAGAACCTTTGGGGGTAAAACCCGACAGTCTGCTTGTTTGTATGAAATAACGAACACCACAAAGAGGAGTGTGGTGATGGTCTTTTGAATAAAGTGAGACTAAAAGTGCCAAGCACAGTTGTTAAAATATGCAGACATTTAATAATAGCTGTTAGCCTTGGCAGCTCTATTTTATACTACACCCTGCCAAATGCCTTTCAGCTAGTTACTTTCAGAGGTAATTAATCGTAAACATCTCAGCTCTGTGAATGTTTAGACTCAGTGCAAGTAGCTCTAACACCTAACAAGATAATTCCTCTTCCTATCCTTCTTCATCTTGTTGTTTAGTTTGGTTTGTATTTTTCATCTCCAGATACAGAAAAATAGTTTTCTAAGGTCCTCTTCTGAGCAAGAATTCTATATGTGTTTTATCATTTAATTCTCATAACAACCTGCAAAAAAGACATTATTAGCCCTACTGCACAGATGAGAAAGCTGAGGCTTAAATAGCTTAATTAATGTTCCAAGGTCACAGAAGCAGGGAGTTGGTTTGAATCCAAGTTCACCTGACTCCATAATCCTGCTTTTCCTCAGTATACAATTGTTTCTTCTCATGTACCTCCTTACATGACAGGTGCAGGTATAACTACAGTTGAAGTTTCCTATCCAGGACCTCTGGGTCACACTGTCACTAACTCTATTTCTATGACATACATCTCTGGTACTTTTGAAATCCTCACTTTACTTACAAAGTTACACCCTTGGGAAAAGCAGGTAAATGGTATCATTTAAAGTTTGAGGCATAATTGAAGTCTGGAATTATTTTTAGTAGCAAGTTTTTAAAAAACAAATCTCACTAACTTAGTTAAGAGTTGGTGTGTGGAGTCAAGGGCTGACCTGTTCCTCTGGAACCATTGCTGATTTTTTAGTCAGTGATGAGCAATAGGACTTTCTAGAAAGATGAACATGTTCTATATCTGCATTGTCCAGTACAGCTGGCATTGGTCACATGTGTTTGTTGACCTATATGGTTAATGGGACTAAATAGCCAAACTATTAATTTTGATTTTAATTAATTTCTGTTTAAATTTAAATAACCACATGTAGCTAGTAGCTGCCATATTAGGCAGCATAGGTGTGGATAGATCTACAGGAAGACAGTTATGTCAAGTAGTTAAGGATTCAAATCTGGAGCCAAACGGACTAGCTCACTAACCTGTGTGACTTTGAGTAAATTACTGGGCATCCTTGTTTTTCATTCCCTTGAATATAAAGTGGGAATAATAATAGTATGTATCTCACAGGTTAGTTATGAGGATTACATGAGCAATTTTATAGAAAAATGCTTTGTATAATGCTTCACACATAGTAAGAGCTCAACAAAGTTACAGCAGTTATTATAACTCTTATTAGTCCCAATTCCTACATAATTTAATGTTGCTTGCCTTTTTTAAAGACTGGAAATCTCCTTACAAGTGTTGATAACTTGGTGGCTGCTATATATATATTTATTGGATTAAATTTTTGACATATCTCCAATTTGGATGATATATATCTCCACACACACACACACATACATAAAAAGAATACTGGAAAGGATCTCAGAAAATGCTTTCCCTTTTCGAGATATACAATAAGAAAGTGCAAGTCTGTGGTCAAAATGAAGCAGAAGGAAAGAAAGTGAGGAAGTTCCAATGCTTGCAAATAAAAAATATGAAATCCTATCATCTTTTGTCCCATGCAACTCAAAAGCCAGGATCTTTAAAAACTCTATTTAAAGTTTGAAATGTATGAGGAGGTGATCGAGGAAAGGGACATGTTAACAGGACACGTGATAAGTAGTAGGAAATAATGTCTTATCAGGTATATTGTAAATCAGTCTTTGAGATATTTATTGGCCAGTCACTATATAAGTATCTTGTGCATCAAAACATACACCCATGGCTAAAGGGACTTGTATACTACACATAGTGTGTATGTATAAGTGTGTTTGTGTGTGTCTATACATATAGTAATATTGACATTAAAATTATTTGGCAAAACCTTTTCATTTAGTGCCAACTAAGTGTAGCCACGATAAATCAAAAATGTGAACTACCTTGGCAAGCCTTAGCTTATAAAGACCTTATAAAAAATAGCTATATAAATAATTTTCTAAGTGGAAATAGTATTGGGCCTGAACTTTAAAGTATAATAGATAGGATAAAGAGGAAAATAATTACCTTTTTAGTTTGTGACTATATTGTAAATGCCAGACAATGGAAAAAATAGTAAAATTTAAAAAGGAATTCTGAAAGTAAAACAACAAACTGGCTCAAAATTGTCTTTTTTCTTCATGTGCATTGTAGATTAAGGTTGACGACATTACCAATGAGTCATTCTAATAGAGAACAACTCATGCTGTTTAGTTTATGTTGAGCTACAGGTCTAGGACTGATGGGGAGTCCTGGGGGAGGGGACTCAGCAGATACCACACTATCAATGTGAGCTTATGGCTGCTTAGTTGACAGTTTAAAAAGAGAGACCAGCTGCTGGACTGAAGGAAATATAATATGTCCTTTTAACGAACTGAATTTGAAAAACTTTTTGAGGAAAAAAGAAGCAAGGTATTCATGAAAGGCTTTGTTTATCACAGTTGCCAGTCTACATCTTTATTAGCTTGTAAGAGGTGCCAAGCGTAGACATTTGTCAGTTTACTATGGAGTAATTCTGTCCTTTTAGAAACCTTTAGTGGCATGATATTGAGATGGTCCTATTGTTACACTCTTGTTTAATTGTTGACTTTGTGTTGATTTTATTATTCAAGTAGGCCCTACCTATTGTTTTAGAGGTCAACGAGCTTTTTCATTGCATTTCATCTGAACTGTAGCCCCTAGTCAACTGCACTTTTTCTTCTTAGGCAAACATTCTGCAGCAGCTGGGTTGGAAACTATCATTCCACACATCACAGCAAATCTTAGACAACTTGAGTTTAATTATTCCCTGTTGACTGGCTTTGCCATTACTAAAATCTCTTTTAACACACTAGCATTGAAAGTGGAAGTGTAGGGTTTCTTAGCTCTCAGCACAATAGCTTTTGCATTAATATCTCATGGCTTATTTCATAGAGCAAAGGCCTACTTGTGGTCTTTAAAATTTGTTTAAACATAAATTACAAAGAAAGGCATGGGTGACACATAGCTATATATAGTGAAAAGAAAGCATATGAGTAGCCTTAGATACTTTGTAAAGAGTATTTCTTAAAAAATAATTTTTTTGCCTTTCAAGTCAATGTCAAAGGAATTTTTAACCACCCCTTTGTTTTCCTTAGTTTTTAGAAAGCATTTATGTTTTATTACTCTGTTAAATAAATATTGTGGGAATAGTATATTCAAAATTGAACTTTTCATTGTGCTTAACAAACTGTAATTTCATGATTAATAGTGCTTAATCTGAATGTTCTGTGAAAACTTCGTACAGCCAAAAGTGTTCAATGTTACTAAAGATTAGCCACCTCACAAAAGAGACAGTTATGTGATTGTTTTCAAGAAGGTTTGTAGTCTTTACAGTTATGAGGAAAACAATAAAACCTTGGATGTTGAATATCTAGCATAACATATCCTAGGATTTATCACAACCTAGAAATTAAGCAATACAGAGGGAAAGAACTGAGGAATTTATGTTTTAAAAATTCATTTTGAAATATCAAACATGGCAAAACCTATCACGGGGACACTATTGCTTTCAAGATTATGTAGGGCTGGTGAACCTTATCTTGAAGCTGGCAAACATGACCTGATTACACTAAATAGATGGCCAGAAACTTCTCTTCTTAGTTGGCTATACATTGTCCTTCCCAAGCTTCAAGCTTCTAGGTTACACCTGCAGAAACCACTGGAACATGGTAGGATGGACTCTCAGAAACTAATGTCCTTCTTGATGATGATTCCTCAACTCTGCTCTATTTGGGAGATAAGGCACATCACTAATTTCACAAATAATCTTTCAAAACCCCAGATTATATCTCTCCTCTGTCAAAACCCTTCAGGGATTTCCCATTGTGTTCATGATAAAGCTCAAAATTCATATAATCACTCATGCGGCCCTCCATCATCTGGCTCCTGCAAACTCTTCAGCCTGCCACCTTTGTCAATTCTTCTCTCAGTTCCTGAATTTCTCACAGTTCCTTAAACTTGCTTGCAGGCTTTCACACACTTCATATATACATATATTCCTTCCTTCCTTCAATATGTATTGAATGCTGGCTATGTCAGGCACCATGCTGATTGCTAAAGGCTATGTAGGAGAATAAAATAGACATGGTCTGTAGTCTCTTGAAATTTACTGACTACTCAGGAAGGCAGAAATGAGACCAATAGTTACAAAACCTACCCTTTCTTTTTCTTTTTTCTTTTTTGAGATCGAGTCTTGCTTTTGTTGCCCAGGCTGGAGTGCAGTGGCTGGGACCTCGGCTTACCAAAACCTCTGCCTCCCGGGTTCAAGTGATTCTTCTGGCTCAGCTCCCCAAGTAGCTGGGATTACAGGCACATGCCAACACGCCCAGCTATTTATTTTTTGTTTTATTTTTTTTATTTTTAGTAGAGACAGTATTTCACCATGTTGGCTAGGCTGGTCTGGAACTCCTTACCTCAGGAGATCCGCCCTCCTCGGCCTCCCAAAGTGCTGGGATTACAAGCGTGAGCCACCACACCCAGTTCTCATTCTTTTTATTTTTGTTATTTTTAATTTTGCTTTAAGTTACAGGATACATATGAAGAAAATACAGGTTTGTTACGTAGGTATACGTGTGCCATGATGATTTACTGCACCTATTGACCTGTCCTCCAAGTTTCCTCCCCTCACCCTCCATCCCCAAACAGGCCCTGGTATGCGTTGTTCCCCTCCCTGTGTCCATGTATTCTCATTGTTCAACTCCCACTTATGAGTGAGAGCATGTGGTGTTAGGATGTGGTGTTAGGTTTTCTCTTCCTGTGTGTTAGTTTGCTGAGAATGATGGTTTCAAGCCTCATCCATGTCCCTGCAAAAGACATGATCTCTTTCCTTTTTAAGGCTGCGTGGCATTCCGTGGTGTATATGTACCACATTTTCTTTATCCAGTCTATCATCGATGGGCATTTGGGTTGGTTCCATGACTTTGCTATTGTAAATAGAGCTGCAGTAAACATACGTGTGCATGTTTTATAGTAGAATGATTTATATTCTTTTGGGTGTATACCCAGTAATGGAATTGCTGGGTCAAATGATATTTCTCATTCTAGAATATTTCTGGCAATCTAGGAATTGCCATACTGTCTTCCACACTGGTTAAACTAACTTACATTTCCACCAACAGTGTAAAAGTGTTTCTATTTCTCCACAGCTCCACCAGCATCTATTGTTTCTTGACTTTTAAATAATCGCCATTCTGGCTCGCATGAGATGGTATCTCATTGTGGTTTTGATTTGCATTTCTCTAGTGATCAGTCATGTTGAGCCTTTTTTCATGTTTGTTGGCCATATAAATGTCTTATTTTGAGTTGTCTGTTTGTATTCTTTGCCCACTTTTTAATGGGGTTGTTTGTTTGTTTGCTTGTTTGTAAATTTGTTTAAGTTCCTTGTAAATTCTAGATATTAGACCTTTGTTAGATGGGTAGATTGCAAAAATTTTCCCTCCTTTGCCCATGCCTGTGTCCTGAGTGGTATTGCCTAGGTTTTCTTCTAGGGTTTTTATGGTTTTGGGTCTTACGTTTAAGCCTCTAATCCATCTTGAGTTAATTTTTGTACAAGGTGTAAGGAAGTAATCCACTTTCAGTTTTCTTCATATGGCTAGCCAGTTTTCCCAGCACTGTTTATTGAATAGGAGATCCTTTCCCCATTGTTTGTTTTTGTCAATGCCTACATTGACAAAATTCTTATTTTTATATTTCATGTTGCATATTAAACATCCTTTCCTGAGGGAGACTTCCCTGATCCTTTCCCTATTTTAGATCTTCTTGATATATGCTAAAGCTAGCTTGTCCAACCTGTGGCCCATGGGCTGCATGCAGTCCAGGATGGCTTTAAATGAGGCCCAACAGAAATTAGTAAACTTTCTTAAAACATTATGAGGGGTTGTGTGTGTATGTGTGTGTGTGTGTGTTTCTCATCAGCTATCATTAGTGTTAGTGTATTTTATGCGTGGCCCAGGACAATTCTTCCAATTTGACCCAGGGAAGCCAAAAGATTGGACATTCTTGTAAAGAAATAAAGCAAAACCATATTAACAGAAACTAGACCTGAAGAATTTATAAAAGCTTCACTTGAGTCTGTGACTTCTAGATTCTTCTTGAGTTTTTATTGATCATCTTCCCTCACTTAGTGATATTTAGCTCCTGTGGCTTAAAGCCACGTCTAGATGTTTGCATGAGGGTCTGCCATAGAAGGAAGAGAAGAATGTATCTTAAAGAGGTAGAGAGAATTATTGTTGAGTACCTACCCATCTTAAATATTTTACTCCTAGTAAAGTATTTAGTCTTTATACAAACATTGTGTAATGGGTCTGGAGGACATAGCACAAGAGCACAGAACACTAGAAATGGTCCACTTAAGTCAGATTCTGCTGCTGGGACCTTTCTGTTTCTTCAGATGTAAACTGGAAATAATACGGGTTGAGTGTCCATTGTCCAAAATGCTTTGGACCAGAGTGTTTCAGATTCTTTTGGATTTTGGAATATTTGCGTATACATAATGAGATATCTTGGGTTTGGGACCCAAGTCTAAACACAAAATTTATTTGTTTTATATATACACATAACCTGAAGGTAATTTTACACAATATTTTTAGTAATCTTTTGCACGAAACAAAGTTTGCGTGCATTGAATTGTCAGAAAGCAAAGGTATCACTGTTTTAGCCACCCATATAAGGACAATCTGTGGTGTCATATACACCCTCAAAAATGTCATATTTTGGAGCATTTCAGATTTCATAATTTTGGGTTAGGAATGTTCAACTTGTAGTATTTATTACTTAAGACTATTGGGTGACTTAAATGCGATAATAGATGCAAAGCCATGAATACATGCCTGGCATGTTGTAAGTGTGGGCTTTTGTTATTCTTATTTTTCATGAGGAGGAAGACTTGTGAGTTAGCTAACTTTTGAAAATTGAAGAGCTAGAAATGAAAAGCAACAGAGGTGGGATTGGAGCACAGTTCATCCAATTTCAGACTCTAGTATCTATTCTCTATACCAGATGGGTAAATACCCACCCAGTGAGTGAAGGTGACACAAAAGGTAATCAATAGGTACCAGATGAGACAGAGTCTGATTATAAAAGCCTGGATTTTAAGAAGTTGTCTTCATGTCTGCTTTTCATGAATAAAGTTGTGCTTGATTTCTTAGGTAATGAGTAGCAGTGGTCATTTGAGTAATGTGGTAGATGGTGGCATAAATCCCTAGGAAGGAGAATATTCTTCTGTTTAATTTTAAAATGCATGTATCAAGTTCAGAAGAGAAGATAAGAAAGAAATGACCTCGTCTTATGCTGATAAGTTGCTTTCTCCTAATATACTTTCAGGTGGATGCTGTTTTTCAGAATTTCGGATCCAATATCTTAGAGTGTGCAAGAAATCATGATTTAGCAATAAAATCCCTGCATTAACCAGATATGGATAAAATATGTCTTTAAACAATTGTCAATAATTGAAGCATTTTGATATAACTGATGTTTAGGCATAAACTTGAGTCTAGATTTTTCTTTTCATAAAGAGGTTTTTCCTCAAGATTTTCATTGCATCACATTCTTTGCAATTATAATTTTTCTACCTGTCCTTTCCAGTAGTCCAGAGTAATTAGAAAGGAAACCTCTGTATTTTTGATGTCCTGCATTCATCCTTGTCCATTACACTAATAATGTATCAACAGTGCCAGAAGGAAGTGGTTGGTGGTAGGATCATTGCCAATTAGTTCAAAATTTAGTTCCACTTTAATTATCGAATATAAGCCAGAGACAAAGGTACCTAAGACATTTTTTCCAGCCTTGGAAATACTAGAGTTTACTGGCAAAATGTGTTTATATAAATAGATACATTTAAAAATAATACATAGGCTTCCAATTGTGAGACTGTGGAAGAATAGCAAAATGCCCATCATTGGGAGTTTGAAAATTTACCACTATTTCTGGAGATGAAATCTTTTTTTTTTTTTTTTTTTTTTTTGAGACGGAGTCTTGCTGTGTCGCCCAGGCTGGAGTGCAGTGGCACGATCTCGGCTCACTGCAAGCTCCGCCTCCCGGGTTTACGCCATTCTCCCGCCTCAGCCTCTGAGTAGCTGGGACTACAGGCGCCGGCCACCACACGCGGCTAGTTTTTTGTATTTTTAGTAGAGACGGGGTTTCATATGTTAGCCAGGATGGTCTTGATCTCCTGACCTCGTGATCCACCTGCCTCGGCCTCCCAAAGTGCTGGGATTACAGGCTTGAGCCACCGCGCCCGGCCGGAGATGAAATCTTTAAAATGATAAGCATGAGTTAGCCTGGCACGTCAAGGGTAGAAAGGGTATGCTGGGCAAAGAGATATTTGCCAAAGCAAAGGCTCAGGAGCTAAAACTTTGGTTCAGGTACACATTCAGTTGAATATGAGGACTTACAATCTTATTAGTACTTATAAAGTCCAAAGTATTACATAGAAAGTAAGAGAGCATGAATGTGACATGGTTGAGGCTACACGGAGTGCCTTAAATGTCCTGTGAAGATCTTTGGCCTTCAGCCCGTCAGTGTAGATAGTCATATACAGATAGTCATTCGAGGACTTTAAGCAGAGAATTAACATGGTTTGATTTTTACACAAGATAAAGTACTCTGGCTACATTTGGCAGAATGGATCGCACCTGAGCAAGTCTGGATGCAAGGAGTTGGGTGGTATAAAATGGGAGAAGACAAGCAATAGTGAGAAGCATTTGATATGAGAAATATTTTGGAAATGCAATTGACAAGGCTTGAGGATTGGCTGGATTTGGGATCTGAGAGAGTCATAGAGGCTAAGATAGTACAAGCCAGAGAAAAAGAGTGAACACAAAAATGTTTTCAGAGTTGGCCAGACTGAATTTAAGATGCCTCTGGGACAACTGGCTAAACCAGTTTGGAGTTCAGAGGTGAGCTTGTGGTTAGAAGTATTGTCAGGGAATTACCAGCACTGGGGAGAGAGCGAGGATTAAAGCTTTGAGAGTGGTTGGAAGAGAGCCTAGTGGGCATGTTAAAGGGAGAATAGGCTGAGGATGAAATCTTGGAGGAAATTCAGCATTTCCTCCGCTAGTAGAGAAAATTATCCCAGGAGAGCATCCTGAAAAATAATCCAGAGAAGTAGAAAATGAACTAGGAGAAGGTGGGTCATAAATGCTGAATAAGTAGGTCATTTCAAGAAGGAGAAAGTTGTTGTTAGTATCAAATGCTGTAATTTTCATAAGTATTTTATATTTGTTCTTGAGCGCATTTTTATTGCATTTATTGGTGATAGAAATAGGTATTACTTGAATAGGGTCAAAATGAAAATGATACATCCTTTTCTTGGAGTAAACTATGGAAAAAAGTCACATTTTGTGTAAATATAATAATTATAATCAAAATCCTTTAACTGGTAGTTACATAGTATGTAGGGTTTACAAAGTGTCCTCATACCCAATGTCATTTGATTTTCACATGAATCCAATAAGACAAGCATTGAGACCTTATTTTTCTTCTTTTTTCAATTGTAGAAGCTGATGCACTTTGAGGCCAAGCGACTTGTCAGAGCTTGCTGCTGGTTAGCTGTAGAGCTTGCACAGCACAGTATTATGTCCTTAGGCTCCTGACCCACTGGGGGTTCATGATATCATGTTAGAAATCCAAACATGACTAATTGTCCTTTAGCCTACGGACACAAAATCTTCACATCCATTCCTCAGGTTTATTCTTTCCTCTTAGTCATTATAATTCAAAATCTTCGATTTCATAAAGTTGCAATAGTCAAAATATCAGTTACTATTTTATCTAATCTCTTGTGTTCCATTTTTCATATCTATGGGTAAAATTACAGCTGTGATTTGTTTCTTCTGAGATTAAGTTTATTAGGGGTATAATTTTTATATGGCTAGGCCTTTAATTATATATATATACACACATATACAGGGGTACCTGTGGAAGTAAATGAAGTGAAAGCCTGTAATACAGTGGAAAGTAAGAAAAGACATTGACATTTGTCAGCATTTTGTATAACATTGGGAGATAATATCCTGAATGAAATAAATAATAACTGTTAAAAAAACCAAGAAAAAATGAAATCCATATTTATTGGAGATAGCATATCTCCAGTATATTACTTGATACGAAGTATCTGCCATCCAGTTCTTACACACGAATTACATTTTTCTTTCAGATCCAATCATGGGCAGATTTTTTTTTTTTTGGTAATTTTTGCATATATCCCTCTTAATAAAAATTTATAGTATCCAGAACAGAAGAATTTCTATTCGTTTTTATTCCTCAATTCTTTCTTCATCAGTATTGCCTGTTTCATACAGATTTCACACAAGTTTCTCTGTCTTATGGTCTCCTTTGGATAGAACCCATTGAATGTTGGTTTAATTTCCTATTGCTCATTCTGGAATGACCTGGCATTCCTTTAGTATTTATGTTTCCTCTCTTGGGAGCTTTCTATTTTGTTAGAGTCAGTTCTCTGTCTTCCCTTGAGAAAGCTAAGGCCAAAAGTTTTCCCCTGCCCTACCCCTTCATCTATATTTTAATAGTTTGCTCCTCTAGGCCAGTTTTCCTGTTTCTCTTAGTGGTCTTTCCCATTTTACAATAGTTGAGGAGTAGCTTCTTATCCTTGTTATTATATATTTTCATCATTGCCTTCCTTTGGAAGTAACATAAAATAAGTGCCTGACAAAAGATTACCAAATGGTTTATTCCAATAATTATTTATCTCATTTATAATTATTTTCATTTTTTGGATGAATTTCTAAATATCATTTTAATATCATTTTTTGCTATTCTTTTTAAAGGATTACAATAGCTATGGTATAAATGTTAAAGAGCTTTATAACTCTGTTATAAAACAATATTTCTAACTTATTTTTGCAAATGTGTATTGGATAACTACTATGCACAAATCATTGGATATGACATGAAGAGAGACGTAACAACAAGGGTCCTGTCTTTAAGAAGAATAAAGTTTAATAGGGAGTCCTGAGTGGATGAAAATCTGGCAGTCTACCTCGAGTTACTAGTGGTTATTAATAGGTTTATTCATGAGAACCAAAGCAATTCAATTCATTCTCATATATTCAGTAAATGTTTCTAACTAATAGAAAAGGACAATAGAATCTTACAACATATTTTTCTTCAAAATCTTCATTATTGTTTCTTTGCCAAAAAAGGTATTTTCTGATAGAAAATTAGTATGTATAACATTAAATTATGCATGTGTATACTTAGAGAAGAGAGATATATTTAAAATAATGCTAATAATTTATAAGCGTACAGTGACATAAAAAAGAAATTCCAGGAGTACCTTTGAAATCTTCCCATTAATTTAACAACATTGAAAGCAGAATATCCATTTTGGAGTTTTATCATATGTATATGGAACACTGTTCTGTAATGTATAAATGAAAGACTACCCAGTGGACTTATAATTTAGAATTCAAAATTGAGAATCAAATTGTCTATGGTGCGAAAAAGGACGTAATGGGTAGAACCTCAAAACCATCAGTAAGTGTACTTTCAAATGGGTTAATAGAATTCTTTTTTAGCTGTTAAGTTCAACAGTGTCAAGGGGAAAAGCTCCCCAGCTGCTATTTTTATTTGAGGGAACACCGAGTTCTCCCAATCCTGTGTACATTACTGTGGGGATTCCCTGTGAAGCTTTGTGGAATGTTGCCCAGAATTATAGACACTGGCTCATAATGTAGACTAGAGAAAAAATCCATAGTTCTAGCCACTTTGTGTTGAATGGAAAAAAAATATTGGCCAAGCGCACATATTCAGCATCCACAAAATTGTATATACATTTGAGCTGTGACTTCATCTGACTTGCTGCAATTAAGTACACTGGGAAACAATGTAATTCAAGGGTTGCTTCTGAGAGAATGCAGAAGCTTAGCTTTGACTTTTTTTTTCTGGGTTCAAGTGATTCTCCTGCCTCAACCTCCTGAGTAGCTGGGACTACAGGTGTGCACCACCACGCCCGGCTAATATTTGCAGTTGTAGTAGAGACGGGATTTCACTGTATTAACCAGGATGGTCTTGATCTCTGGACCTCGTGATACGCTCGCCTTGGCCTCCCAAAGTGCTGGGATTACAGGTGTGAGCCACGGCGCCCGGACCAGCTTTGACTTCTAAGGTCTGATTTGGAACAGACAATTTTAATGATTAAAATAAACATCTAAATCCACAGAGGTAAAAATGGAGTGGTTTGATCAAAAAAGGGTTTGTGTGCATATATATGAAATGATAGCCTGGGGATTTCATTTCCAGTATGAACTACATAAATGGCTAAATATAATTTTCCTAAAACATTACTTAATTGGGCCAGTAGTAAGATATCATCTAGGCCTTTGTATTTTGGCTGGCTGGTATGTATTTGCTTCTTTCTCATGGGGAAAAAAAAAAAAAAAAAAAAGTAGAACTCTCATATAGAATTGAATAGAACAGAGTATCTTGCTCACCCTCTCTGTTTATCAAGATAAACTTCTGATAAGATGGTTAACCAGGAAGTTGAAGTAGTTCAGGGAAACTAAAAGTTACTTGTGCTTTCACTATCTGGTGCACATTATTTTACATTTGGAATTATATTCTGAAGGTTTTTTTTAAGTACAAGAGGTACTGAGTTTTGGATGACACTTAGGTTTCTTTTCTGTGGGTACTGAATAAGTGTGAAAAAATGTCAGTATTTTTATTTGTATTAACACTCCTGAGATCAGAGCAAACATTTAGTAATAGGAGACAAAGTATGCCACCTGGATTCTGGAATGTTTGCAAAGAACATAGCAGAACATGTTTGAAAGTAAAATCACCATCATTTCCATTTATAATTTTCATATCATATTGATTATTTCAGTTTGAAGTAATGAGGTTAATTTAACTTATTTTGATAACTACGAAGACTGATTTTCTTATCATAGTTTCAACTCTTTCTTCTACTTAATATTACTTATCCAGGGAAAGGTTTGACCTGTGACCCAGAATAGGATATTAAGTATTGTGTTTCTGCTCAAAATCATGTGTAATTATTTTCCCCACACTAAATGATAACATAGAAAACAAATTATTTTTGAAGGCCATTTTCTTCAGGTAATGAGCACTGTTAAATTTAATTTAGTATGTGTTTATGGAGTGAACTAGTGCTAGATGAAGAGGAAACATTACCGATAACTTTTTAAAAAGTGGAAACCAAAACCTGAGCAAATATAATTTTGTTTTTGCCTGCATATTTTTCTATTAATATGTCTAATTTTATCTATAATGTTATACGACGATATTTTATCTATAATAATCTATTCTATTTTTATCTAAATTTCATCTATCATAATTTTTTCTGGGTTCAAGCGATTCTCCTGCCTCAGCCTCCTGAGTAGCTGGGACTACAGGCGTGCACCATCACGTGCGGCTAATATTTGTAGTTAATTTTATCTATGATTTTATCTATAATCACCTATTCTAAATTACAAATGTTTCAGTTTTATTTTCTTTTGAGTTTTTCTTTATGTTAAATAATGTACTTTTGTACACAAATTTGCATTTTTTTCCCCTAGTATTCCAACTTTTTATTTTTTGAGATTTGCCAATTGTCTGGTTCCAGCCAGAAGAGTTTCCTCAATGAAAACTAACATACTATTTATTGTTTTGCCCCCTCTGACTATAAGGTTCAAGGACCAAGAATCTAACAAAGTGAACTAATGATCTCTCCAAGACAGTTTTTCTTTTGTAAAAAAAGATTAGCTGTAGAGTCGTATAGAACGTTTAATTCTGTAGAAGAAATGAATGTATAACTTTTTGATTTGCCTGTAACTAATCATAATGCAATTGATATTAACAAATCTGACCTAACAAGATTTTAATCTAAAAACTAGCAAAATTTATTGGTTGCAAAGCTGCAATTCTTTAAACTCATCTCTTTCAGCCAAATGAAGATAACATAATAATACCAAAATTTAATAAAGAACCATGTAGTTTACTTTGAAGAAATTGAACAACAACAACAAAAAGTGGGCCAACTGTGGTGACTCATGCCTGTAATCCCAGCACTTTTGGAGACTGAAGCATGGGGATCACTTGAGTCCAGCCTGTGCAACTAAGTGAGACTCTGTATCTAAAAACAAACGAACAAACAAAAAACACAACAAAAAGTAGATTATACTGTAAGGTAAAAAACTATTGGCATTATCTCTGCAGTCTTAAGCATTTCTAAATAAAACTGATTATAAAAAGCCTAAAACTAGTTTTAAATTTTTTGGAAAAAATTATCAAATTTTTTAACGATAGAATTGCAATTGTTTTTACATCTTTTTTAACCCAAGCCACGTTTACATGTGACAAGCTGCTATTCCCTCTCATTGCTCATGGATGTGGAAGAATGTTTTAAATATATATTCTTTTACGGAATCAGAGTCAGTAACTGGATGGATACTAACACTGTTAATTGAAATAGGCAACCTGAAAGGACAAGTACTCAAAAGTCATTTAGAGTATAGATGTAGATTTGTGTAGATTCTAGCATGTTTTATTAAAAACAATTTTGAAGCTGTGTGTGTGTGTTTGTGTGTGTGTGTGTGTGAGTGTCTGTGTGTTTCTATATGTCAAACATACACAATCAGTTTTTCTACATTAGGGTTTCATGTCTGTTCATAGAAGTATAGATCACATATCCCTAAAGTATACTTTCAATTATCCAAGAAGACATTAACTTTTTATGGAGGAGGAGTTAGAAGATAGCGATTACGGTGAAAATCAATTATGGAGGATTTGCAAAAGTAATTTAAACTACTATTAATCATCTGAATCATCTACATATTGGGAGTTGTTTATTGTGGAGAACCACATGGTAGATAATAAATACTATGGCATCTTTTCTTCCATTATGCAGGACCTTGAGCTCCTTGACCAATCACACACATCTTGGAGTGATGCTCTATTTCTCCACTCCCTGCCCGTTCTTAGCACATAGCAATGGCTGACCACATAGAAAAGGCTAGAAAGCCACATGGCTTGCAGTCAAACTGGAAGAGTTAGATGATGAGGAGAAGGCACAGGGGGTGAATATGCAGCTGAGAATTTCCATCTAATGGAACCAAATAGATGCAGAAAAAAGTGAAAGCCACTATGAAACAGACAATAAATAACAACCTGGGCAACATGGTGAGACCCAGTCTCTACAAAAATGTTTTAAAAAAATTAACCAGACACAGTAGAATGCACATGTGGTTCTAGCTACTTGGGATGCTGAGGTAAGAGGATTGCTTGAACCTGGGAAGTTAAAGCATCAGTGAGCCATGATTGCACCACTAGACTCTAGCCTGTCTCTGGCAAATTTATTGATTTCACAGTTACAATTCTTTAAACTCATCTCTCTCAGCCAAATGAAGATAACGTAACACCATAATTTATAAAGAACCAAGTAGTTTAATTTGAAGAAACGTAACAAAAAAAGGCCACGTGCAGTGGCTCATGCCTGTAATCCCAATCCTGTCTCAATCAATCAGTAATTATAAAAATAGATAATTACATTTTTGCTATTTTTTTGCAAAGCAGTTTACATAATTTACATACATTTATGATCACAGTTTATTTTTGCAGTTTGTATATTTAGTGCATACAAATGTTTGAACTATTAGTTTACTCTTTTGGGTATAAAACAGTAAACCTGTTGTTAAATGTAAGGTGTAATTTAACTCTGTACATTTGCAGTAAATAACAATATTCTGTTTCTATTTTTACATGGATTATTTTTGGTTTTACATTGATTTGACATATTGCATGATTGCTATTCACACCCTCTTCATTACCTTACTTATAGTCACATAAGTAAGTACATAGATGTATTATCATGCAAATTTTTTCCTGGGAAGGATTTGAAAATAATTTCAAAATATTAATTTGTTTTGAAAAACTCTTGTGCATTTGTTTGGAGTGATGTTAAAAGAATATTAAAAATTTAGACAATTCAGATAATGTGCCCTGGAATGTTCAGTAAGTAGCACCTTTGAGAAGGCTAGAGTCCTGAAAGTAAGCAACACACTCTCCCCTTCCCTACCATACTGTTATTATTATTGTTCCAGTGTACATTGACCTGTTGTTTCCTACAGCCACTACACAATAAACAGAAAGCCACTGGCATTTTTTGAAGAAAAGTTTTATGTTTCATTCAAGAATAAATTCTGCCAGCAACTGCTGCTGCAAGTGTTACCTATGAAAAAGCTGTGATACTAATGGGAAGCTATGAAGATGAACAAGTGAAAGAACAGGAATTAAAAAGAGAATTTCTCCCTGCAGTTAGAGAGATGGGATCCTTCAGTGAAGAGTGGAATTCATGATAGACATAGTATGACCCAGCTGTTTGGGAACATTAAAAATCCCTTCACTTAAGCTGTTGAAAGCTGCAAAAAAGACCAAATGTTTTCCATCTCAAAACACATTTTACTTAGCTGTGTTTTGAAAGCTGTTATCTAAACATTTAAAAAAAAAAGTAACCCAGCATATTTTGACATGATTCCTTCCTTGGGTGCAAATCAGCAGTTATAATTTAATTTAGGAAAGAGAGTGGAAAAGGTAGAAGGAAGAGCCACATTTTATTCTTCTACCTTCATGTTTATCTTTTCTTAAAGTACTTAAAGGACATAAAACAAGGAAATAAAAAAGTCACTAGCATACAGTTTTGTTAGCTTATCTTGTGAACATTTAACATTATGCCTCAAATTTCGTATGGTACATAAAGTGTTTTGCCTTGCAAGATCGTGTATACAGCACTTCAAAAAAGCCAGGGGGACAGCTCACTAAATGTAATGGATGTGTAACAGCAGATCTTTAGATCTCTTGTATTTAGCATGACAACGTTGGGTTCTTTAGGTGCTTTAAACATGATCTCTAAAACCACATACTTTTTTCCTAGTGATGAAAAACATAGACTAATTACAGACTTCTGGTATGCTATAGATGGCTTGACCATCCGGTACAATTGCAGCGTTTGGTTAAATTGCATCTCCTTTTGTCACTGAAATTAATCAATTTTACAACTTCATTTTCTTAATGCATTTTCATGTTAATTTTCACTAGAATGAATGCTCAACTTAAGCTTAGTTACACTTTGGAAATGTTTGTCAAATGGTGCAATGAACAGTTTACTTCTATTAACAGTTTTAAGAGGTGAAATTTTAGATCTTTCTGATGACATGCATCTATATGTGTCTTCACCAAAATCTTTAAGAACTTTCACTAAGTGTTTTCAAAAGATGTACTGAACCAGAGGAACCAATTCCCACTTTAAGACTCACTTTCATAAACCAATTTATTTCCTGTGAAAACCTATGTTGACTACTATGTAGACAAAACTGTTGTCAGGCTACTTCACTAGGAATGTAGCTCAGACAAGGAATATGACATGAGGTCAAGTGTCATGCACCTGGGATGCAGACCACAAGTGTTTTTTGATGATAAAAGTATAAGAATGTTTAAAATAGTGTAAATAATCAGATAAGGAAGCAAATAACAAGGACAGATATGCTAAATTTAGGAGGAAACCACCACTAACAACCCCAAATGACCTTCCCTGAGCTGTGAGACATAATTATGGTTTCATGCCATAATGTTAAAAATCAAATATAATTTTTTTATTAGCATACATTTTGTGACATAGATTCATAGCTGGAGACAAAAAAATAAGAAATTATTTTCCTTCTTTAATTTTTCCTTTGTGTTTTTAGGGAAATCTAAGTGAAAAATATAAGATGAGGATAGATTTTTTTTTTTAGGGTCACTTTTGAGAACTTTAGTAGATTAAAATTTTACTTCCAAGAAGTACCTCTCTCCCTGTATTAAGTACTGAATTACTTTTTGCATGTATCTTTTCCTAAAAGACTATTGTATTAGTCGGTTTTCATGCTGCTGATAAAGACATACCCAAGACTGGGCAATTTACAAAAGAAAAAGGTTTATTGGACTTACCGTTCCACATGACTAGGAAGGTCTCACAAGATGGTGGAATGCAAGGAGGAGCAAGTCACATGTTACATGGATGTCAGCAGGCAGAGAGAGAGCTTGTGCAGGGAACTCCTGTTTTTAAAACCATCAGATCTCATGAAACTCATTCACTGTCATGAGAACAGTGCAGGACAGACCCACCCCCATAATTCAATCATCTCCCACTGGGTCCCTCCCGTAACATGTGAGAATTAAGGCAGCTACAAGATGAGATTTGGGTGGGGACACAGAGCCAAACCATATCAACTATAATTTAAATATATTTAATCAATGAAAAACTAATTGAAAAAATAGCATGATATCACAAACCAAACATCGGTTCAAATTGGTTCTTACTTTGATTAAGATTGAACCTTGGCAAAATCATGTTGCTTCGCTGGCCTCCATTTAAGTACTAGTACACAGCATAGATTCCCTGATGTCCCCAGAGTATATTTTGGTCTTGAAAATACCCACTAGTGGTGCCTCTTTTATTAATCTAATGTTTACTATTAAACTGATATTAGGGGTCCTAAGAGTCCCTGTCAGTCGGTGGTTGGCTCAGAGTGACCCTAAATGCCAACTCCCAATTACCAAGGACATGATATCTTTGGCTTCTTAACAGACCGGTCTTTCAGGTCATTATGTCTGAAATAATGTAGCCTTGGAAAAGAACATGGCAGGATATATAGGCAGATTGATCAGAGTTTGAATCCCATTTTTAATATCTACCAGTTAGGCGACTTTGGGCTACTTCTTTTCTCAGTCTTATTGAGTTCAGTTTTGTCATCTGTAAAACAAGGAAAATAATCACCCTGTAGTCTGTTAGTGAGTTGTTACATGAAATGATATATACTAAGCTTTCTACATAGAGTAGGCACTTAATAAAGATTGTATTATAATTACTGTTTTTTATCATCTTGCCAGCATCTATTACTTCTATTACCTCAATGACTTGCTAATTGGTCACCCAGGATCCACTTGCCCTGCCCCTACCCCAATACACTTGCCACATTGTTGCCAGTGGAGTTTTCAAAGATGAGAATTTGGCAAGGATTATGTCTGATTTGTTTCTGAATGAAGGAATACATGAGTGAAATTAACAAGATTGACTAATGTTAGAAATAAAATATTTAAGTACGCTTGCTTTAAAAGAGAAAAGATGAATGGATATCTTTTGCCTACATATCCAATCTTAGCCAAATTATTTACAAATAAGTTAAATCCAGGGGCCTATATTTAAGTATCTACAGCACAGAAAACTTCACTGAATAGTACATATTTAGGCATTATGCTTAAGATTTAAAAGTGTTTTGTGCTTTTTGTTATATTATTATTATCATTATTCCAAATGAGTTGAATATATGTAGATATAATGACCTTGGTTGTTAAACAAAATAGGAAGACCCATTATCCGAAGTAAAATACTTCTAGTTTGCCTACAAAACGTTATGCCTGGATATGAACCTTTAGTGTGTTAGGAATTATTAGATTAAAAAAAGAATTACTCTTACTGCTTTCATATTTTACCAGAAGAATTACTGTTAACTTTTCCTTTAATTTGTTCTGAGAGATTCACCCAGCACTTAGTATGAAACTGTCTGGTATATTGGAATCCATCGGAAAATTAATCTATTTGTTTGGAACACACACATGAAGATAAACATACTTAAGCTACTACTATATATATATATATATATATATATATATATATTTTTTTTTTTTTTTTTTTTTTTTTGAGACGGAGTCTCACTCTGTCGCCCAGGCTGGAGTGCAGTGGCCGGATCTCAGCTCACTGCAAGCTCCGCCTCCCGGGTTCACGCCATTCTCCTGCCTCAGCCTCCCGAGTAGCTGGGACCACAGGCGCCCGCCACCTCGCCCGGCTAGTTTTTTGTATTTTTTTTTAGTAGAGACGGGGGTTTCACAGTGTTAGCCAGGATGGTCTCGATCTCCTGACCTCGCGATCCGCCCCTCTCGGCCTCCCAAGTGCTGGGATTACAGGCTTGAGCCACCGCGCCCAGCCTCAATCTATATTTTTAAAACATGTGAGGATGATTTTACACACCTAATGAACAATAGTATGCTGGGTTTTTTGCAAAATAGTTAAATGAACATTGAAAATATGTTTTGCCTAAGCTCCCAGTAATATTATTTTCCACTTTTGCCTATCTTTTGAATGAGAGCAACTCTCACCTCTTTCACGAAGCTTCCTGTACCATGCCATCCTTTAAGCATCTCCCTTCTGTTTGAATCTCTGCAGCACTTATCATTTGAACGACATAATTTAGTACTTAATGACGTACAGTCTTGTACTATTTGCCATTCTTTCCAGTAGCTTAGTCTTGTCTCTCTAAATAGATTGCATGGGACTTAATGGCAGGGACAGTGGTTTAATATTAATTTTTTATTCCCTCTGCCTTCTAAACCTTATCCTGCAGCATATTTGGTTTGATAATTTTCAGCCTGTGAGTCAAGAGCCAAGGAATCAGAGAGAGTGGTGTGGGGGCTAGGGAAATATCCCAGAGCTATTCTCTGATGGTCTGAGGACATCAGGCAACTGAATTCTCTGTATTCACCAAGGGGCTCTGGCTGGTGTGCTTGGTGTCTATTGCTGCATCACAAATTATCCCAAAACTGAATGGCTGAAAACAACAGTAAACATTTAGTGCTCTCAGTTTCTATGGTTTAGGAATTCAGGGGTAGCTCAGCTATCTGGGCAATTGTGGTCCAGGGTCTCATCAGGTCGCAGGTAAAATGGCAGCTGCGGTCATCTAAAGATTGGAATGAGGCTGGATAATTTGTTTTCCAAGGCCACTCTTTCACATAGCTGGCAGGTCCTAATTGTTCCCTGTATAGACCGTTCTACAGGCTACATCAGGTTCACAGCACATGAATGACAGGGAGAAAGACAGAGAGAGAGAGACTCTTTAAACCAAGCCTCAGAACTCACATATCATCCCTTTCTCCTCATTCTGTTTATTGGAAGTGAGTCACTAAGTCTAGCTTATATTCAATGTGAGGAGAATTAGACCACTTTTTGAAGAAGGGGAGAGAAATTTTAAAATTTCTAAATATATTTTAAAACCATCACAGATGGGTGGTCCGTATATTTATCTTCTCTCTTTACAATCAACATAGTACCTGGAACATGGAGAGGATGAATGAGTGAATGATTTGTCTTTAATCTGTGACTAGTAAGTATTTTTTTTTTTAATCAGGAAAAAAAAAAAGTCCTGGTTCTTCTTTTAGATCTATCTGTATCCTCTAAATTCTGAACTGTTGGCTCAGGGAATTTGTAAATATCCGTCTCAGACCCCTTTTGATGGTAGTGTCAAGGTAAGTATGTAAAAATAAGACTCTCTCGCTGTATATTAGGATGCTGAGGCTCAGCTGCCATTGCCAGCACTTATACTAGGTTTGGTCTTCCCAGTAGTGGCAATGATTCACCAGGATCCATGCATGGTTCTGTTCCCTTATGACTAAGTATAGGGTGTGGTATGTAACCAATGGCCAACCCAATAGATTTTTGTCCATTGGATTTTAGAGCTCCTTAAAGGTGGTGACCATGACTTAATCATCAGTGCACACTCAGTGTCAAATGATGTGCCAGGATATAGAAGATTCCTCATAAGCACTTGTGGAGCAAATTGAACTAAGTTGGTTTACGTGTTGAACTCATTGTCCTGCTATTGTAACATAAACTTCCAGACAACAGAACCAATTTTTGCACCCAAAATCAAACAGCGTCTACTGACGTCCTCTGGATTCACACTAATGTCTTATCCTGTGTATTCTCCTTCCTTTTCTGTGAATGTTTCGTCTTCTTTTTACCACATTCTGAAGAAATATATATATTTAAAACATTTTTAATTTTTAATTTTTGTGGGTACATAGCAGGTGTATGTATTTATGGGATACATGAGATATTTTGATCTAGGCATACAATGCATAATAATCTAATCAGGTTAAACGAGGCTATCGATAACTTCAAGCATTCAGCCTTTCTTTGTGTTACAAACAACTCAGTTATACTCTTTTAGTTATTTTAAAATGTACAATATAGTAGTCATCCTGTTGTGCTATCAAGTACTAGATCTTATTCATTTAGCTTACTTCAAATATTGAGGAAAATATCATTCAAATGTAATTTCTGTTCAAGGTTTATTTTAAAAAACACATATCATTTCTAGTGTAATTTTGAAGATTCTTATTTTTCTTCATATGTTTTTTCACCTGTCTCCAAAAAAAATCCTTTCTTAGAAAATGTTTTTCCCCATTTGGATTGCGATTTCTGGCTTAGTGTTTGGACACCATTATGAATTTGTATGTGTGAATTTGTATTCCTATCATTTATTTTGGTTACTCTTCTTTGGCTCTGTATGTTTTCATCTGTTTCTCGAAGCAAATTGCTGCCTGACTGACCAGAAAATAAATCAAAGGGACAAAATATTTGTTTCTCTTTTTATATAAAGATGGTGATATAAAAATCCACCACCAACAAAAAACCACAGAGGGCATTTGCGTAGAAAGTACCAACTATTTTATTGAGTTGGAACTCCATTTAATAATAGCTTATGCTTATTAGGTGCTTATTATGTGATAGACACTAAGTGAAGAGCTGTGCGTGGATTACTGCATTTAATCCTCTCAATAGACCTACGAGATACTTCTTATCATTATACTCACTTTACAAAGGAGGAAAAGAAGGTGATAAGTAACTTTACATATGCCACACCCCAAGCACATAGCGAAGCTGTGATTTGAATCCAGGCTGCCCCACTGCAGAGTCTGTGTTGTTAGTCACTATCCTAAACTTCTTTTTTAAAATTTTTATTTGGATTTATGCTATCTCTCCAAGTACCATACTTCTTTATGAGTCTCTATTTACTATTACACTCAGTGCTTTATATACTTCACCTCAATTGTTTAACCCTAATAACGTCCTGTAAGTCCCATTATTGCAATTTTGTTTATTTATTTTTGTTCATTTATTTATTATTATTATTATTTTTTGAGATGGAGTCTCACACTGTCACCTGGGCTGGAGTCTCACACTGTCATCTGGGCTGGAGTGTGGTGGCGTGATCTTGGCTCACTGCAACTTCTGCCTCCTGGATTCAAGCAATTCTCCTGCCTCAGCCTCCCAAGCAGCTGGGATTACATGTACCTGCCACCATGCCCAGCTAATTTTTTGTATTTTTGGTAGAGATGGGATTTCACTATGTTGGTCAGGCTGGTCTCAAACTCCTGACCTCATGATCTGCCCGCCTCAGCGTCACAGAGTCCTGGAATGATTATAGGTGTGAGCATGCCTGGCCCACAATTTTAGAGATACTAAAAGAGAGGCTGAAGAAGTTGAAGCAACTCTCTCAGTATCACATAACTAGAAGCAGACTCCATCGAGGGCTCTAACATGAGAAGGCTATGGTCTAGCAGGAAACTGTGGATGAAACTGATTGCTCATGAGGCCATGTGTTTTCCTTTTTGCTGAGAGGAAGCTTGTAGTTTATTGGGCCCTAGGAAGAAAACTTCCTACCTCATTATGGCAGCTTATCATGTACAGCCCATCACCTTCCCTGTGAAAGGCTATGAAAGGCAGGAAGTTTGTGAAAAGAGATGACTGGCACTTCGTCCTAGGTATGGGTGATTCGAGATTTGAGTTATGAGAGCCATGAACCTCGGTTATCACCTGGACCACACACAAAACATTTTGGGGTTTAGGGAATAATTACAGAAATGCTGGTTTGCACCCCACTATGCATAAAAACACACTAATTGTCTCAATTATTTATCTTGTCATTACAATGGAATATTTTTCATAAATGAAACCAAATTCAGTGTATTTGCATCTTACTGAGAGCTTAGGTTCTACAGTGAGCAGTTAGTTGAAAATCAAGTATAATCAAAATTTTTCTCTGCTCAGCTCTTGAACCATCCAGTGTTGGAATGGATCACCGTGGCTTCAGATGAGCACCAGAGGAAGTCGTATATTTGCATTCAGAGGATGCATGGTGTGAAAAATACATACCTTTAAATCCGACAGTCACACCTGTTGGAACACGATACTCATAGTACAAAGGGCATTTGAACACTGATTCCTTTTGAGGAAACAGATGATTCATGTTTCCATCTCATGCTCTTTCCTGGGTAAAGGCTCATTCATTCTCCCTCCCTCTTTCTCTCATCCATACTCCCTCCCTTCCATTTCTCTCTGTTTGTAATAGTAGAATATTAGTAAGTTGAACGTGTATATGTTGTGACTTCACTGTGTTTTCCAAGATTAAAATTCAGCAAAATATATTTTTATAAAGACTTTTGTAATGATTTTCTTGAAATATTCCAACACTGATTACCAAGGAGATCATATACAGACAATGATAAACAGTTTTATGGTAATTTCTCCAGGGACAACAACCACCACAACATTTTTTAAAAGTTACATAGCTAAAACACTTAGTGAATCATTTAAATTTAATTAATCAACACTTTTTCTGAGAACTTTTGAACTTTACCTGCTCTTGTAGAATGGATGTGGGGAGGAGGAATATAAAATTGTATAAGGCAAAATGTAATATTAGACAAAAGTATGAGTTAAAAATTTTAAACCTGTAGTCATTTCAGTCACTTTCCTAGGCTCATAATTTCAGTGTTCTCCACATCATGATCCAGCTGTATGGTTTATTTATAAATTGGCAGTGCAGATTATATGTGGAGAGAAATTACGTGTGAATCAGGGTGCATATTTTTCTTTCCTCTTTAAGTATTTCCAGTCATGTCCCTTCTGGCATTCCCCCTTCTAGTTGTAGGGCACTGCCTTAGCAAACTTGGATTTGTTTTCCAGCCAAGAACTACATACAAAACACAAATACCTTTGAGAATCTGCTTCTTGGAAGTTGACCAGTACTTAATTCTGGAGTCTATAGACAGGCTATATTAAGATTTTATTTGAAGTTGAATAATTGACTCAACAAAATTTACAGAAAGGTATTTTCGAAGCTACCATTGAAATCAATGTCCATATTTTCACAATGATATAGAGATTGTATTGGTACTTTAATTGCTATTGGAATATTTTGACATTTTACCATTTGATATGTATCATAAGATGTGACACTCACTAAATGGATTATAAACTAAACATACTTTTCTGGCTCTGTAGTGTTGTTACCTTTATTTTTTAAGCGTTTGGCTACAGTCATTAAAATAGTAAAATGAAATTTTAGGACTTCCAACATAGAGAAAGGATAAATGTTTCATGAAATCATTGATAATAACTTAACACATTCATTGTTTCTTAACTCTGTAACAGACATCACAACCAAGTATAAGTAATATGCAGCATCAGCCATCAGAGATTTGGAGGGGGGCAATTATTCTGAGGGCAGAATTGCCTGACTAAGCCTTCTTCCTTCCTTTAGTGTATACCTCTTTAGGTGTACTTTCAATAGAAGCAAGCACGTTAAATAGAACACAAATTAATCACAGCCTCACAACCATTAGTGCTCTTTGCAGAGAGGACTGTGTGGTCGCTCCTATGAAATGTTCTGTTTCTCAGGATGATGAGTTAATGCATCTGGAACAACATTAGTTCATCAAGGTTTGTGGTTTATCTACAGATCAAATTCCTGTAATTTTGTATGCCATCTGATTTAATGTCCAGTTAGTTTAGTGGTTAGACAGTCATGGGCAGGAGTAACACATGAATCTAATATCAAAAACTGGAAAAAAGGCGAATTCTTAAAGGTTTAATTCAGGCATCCTTAGATGGAGATTTCACTGCTGCTTTTCTTTCTCCTAGGGAAATGCATATCTAGATAATGCCAAATCTTATTAAGAAAAATCTAAATAATATAAAACATTGCATGGGAATATGCCATGGTAAAAATCTCTGCTTTAGAAGGACTTCTAATGGGGGAGGATAGGAAGAAGTGGGTTGATCTTGAAATGAGATTGTACGTATTCCTTTGGAAGGTTCTCAGGTAGTGTACTCAAATACTATTATAATAGTTCACAGGCAAAGGATCAATTGGCTAGAGTTTACTGATAACCTACTTTCTTTGTGAGCTTTATAGACTTTTCAAATGCTTTCAAGTTTATTAAAATGTGGAAGCTTCATTTTGTCTTTATTTTTTTGTGACTGTTTTGTAGGGACTTTATTTATTTATTTTTTTTTTATCAAGAGTTGAGAACAGTCAGTTGATAGAAAAATATATGTATGGGGATATTTACGCTTTTCTGAAACAAAGTAATATAAAACTTTACTTACAAAATTGTTTTCCTTAGGTGTTCCAGTGGAAGGGGAGAGGGGCTTTCATATAAGCTTAATTACCTGTGATGATGCCTGGTTGAATAAGCCAAATAGGTCTCTTTACTAAAGGACTTCCTAGACTTTCAGAGTTTTAGACTTAAGAGTATTTAGTATGTTGGTGCTCCTTGTGAAGCTCCAAGAGGGAGCTATCTTTATCCATTGGGTGAAGTTAGCTCTGAGTTGACCTCAGAGCCAATTTCCAGGGAATATCTACTAATAAGTTTCCTAGTAACCAATTAGAAAATGCTGGTGTGAAGGATGTTTCCTGCCATCAAACAGTCTACAGGTAGATTGGCTGATCACAGAAATATCCCAAATGATTTTAAGTATAATGACTAATTAGTGAATGGTTTTAATATTACATACTGTAAAAATTTCAAGGAAGAGAACCTGGAAGGCTTTGCAGGAGCTTGATGAATGGAACTATCACTTTACCTACTTGATCTATTGTTTCATCTCCTGAATGCTGTCAGTATCAGAGGTAAGAGAAGTGAAGGACCTAGATCAGCGCAGTTGAAGGGCCAAGAGCTTCTATTCATATTTCCAGTTGTTAACCAGTGCTAAAGATTTGTGTAGAGGAAACAAGCAGGAAATGGCCCTAGAAAGAAGATAAATTGGACATCAAATTGTAGAGGAGGAGATTGCATCTTGGATTAGGGGCTTTATTTTCTAGCAAATCAGGATCCATTGGAGTTTTTGTTAGTGCAGTTCTTCTTTTGGTTTTTGCTTTTTACCTTTTGTTTTTAGGTAAAGCAAAGCATTGTTATAACTTTGTTATTTTAGGAAGACTAATGTTTGGTGTAAAAATGCCACAAAAACTCAGGCCTAAAAGGACAATGGCCTTCACTAGACCAGTGCCAGTGGGAAAATAAGCTTCCTGTAGAAACAATTTAACAGACCAACTGAACCAATGACTATTTACTGGGGACAGTGGAAGAAGAGGAGTCCAATTTATTGTCCAGGATTTGTGCCCAGAGAAAGGAGAGAGATGGTAAAGAAATGGAAACATG
This sequence comes from Piliocolobus tephrosceles, assembly GCF_002776525.5. NCBI lineage: Eukaryota > Metazoa > Chordata > Mammalia > Primates > Cercopithecidae > Piliocolobus > Piliocolobus tephrosceles. Next base: position 118,065,628 of record NC_045435.1, read on the forward strand.
AGATGAGGGGAGTATGGCAATATTGTGCTATCTGGATAAGCAGCAGTGGTAGGAATTCCTTTCTAAATCCCTGAAAGAGATTTATCACTGCATCAACTGATTCCTAAGGGGGAATAGTGTTAAATAACCAAGTTTGCTTGGATATAAATAAAGTAATTTCCCATACACTTAGCCATAATTAATTCTTACAAAGAGGCTCAAAGACAGTTTAGTTTATGATGAAAAGCTGCTACTGAAGATCTCAGTAGGAACAAAACTTGATTCCGCCCTTAAAAATCTTACAGTGGTCCTTAGGGAGGACAAGAGCATTAAGGACACACCAGTAAGTAAGGAAGAACTGGCTATAAACCGGGAGAGAAGCACAGATAATTTGGGGTGAAGGATGAAAATGTCAAGCTTGGGTGGTAAAAATCAGCGGGCATAAAAATTGGTTGGTTTAGAAGGATGGATAAGATTTTATCTAAGATAACTAAGGCAAAATAAATTATAGGCTGAGCAATAATAATGATAGCAATTAAACTTATAATAGCAATACCAATAATAATAGCTATTTTCTATTGACTACATCCTATATCCTCTGTGTGATTTTAAGTGATTTACGTACATTGCCTCATTGAATTCTAAAAAAAAAAAAAATGGAATGAATTTATACTGAATTGTTAGGCAATTGGAGCTCACTGAAAAACTGTGAGCAAGGGAATAAGTAACAGCAGATGGTTGAGAGGATTAACATCAAGGACTTTAAACTGGTGAGAGAGTGAATGGTGGTCAGAGGATCTGGTAGGAGATCATTGCAATAATTCAGACTAGAGGTAACAGGCATCCAAGTTAGGCACTAGGTGAGAATGGAAGTCAAGGAAGAACCTGATCCACTTTTTTTTTTTCAACAAACATCTACTAAATACTTGATGTCATGCATTATGGTAGACTCTGGGCAATAGGGGCAAAAAAGATAGACCCAATTCCTGTCCTCTTGGTACTTAAAGTCTACCTACCAGGAGACATTGTAGAGAATAAATTTCCTGGCCTTGGTAACAAATATTGACTTAAAACTAGTCCAAGGTGCGTATGTGTGTGTTCCTACCCTAGTTTCTAGGGCTCTGGAACTCAATGGTATTCCACCTTTGCTTCAGAATACTCTCTTCTGCTGATTGGCAGAGAACACAGTGGGTAGAACAGAACAAACTCAGCTGCAAGCCAGACAGAGATGGACATCTTTGTGGGTAGCACAGCTTGAGAGAAAAAAAACATTTTTCTTAAAATTCTTCCCTTCCAAGGTCAGGGTAAGGATTAGGGCAACTGACACTGGAATGGAAGAAAGAGGATACAAAAATACTTACACTTTGCTGTTCCCCAAAGTATAGGCCAGACTGTCTTCCTCATTGTGCATGTATGTAAGTTTACTCTAACCCATTACACAAACACAAATACTGTGAAACTTACAGTATTTTGACCTGTTCCCATGAACTCAGAGCAGTTCACACTCATGTTACCCAATTTATTTTCCCAACACTCGTAATAGGCTGATATTATGAAACTTTCATGGAAACTTACTCAAAGGTTAAGTGACTTACCCAAAGGTACACAGCTAGGCGTGGAGACAGGAGGAAAATCAAGCTTCCAACAAACTTTCCCCACAAGATTATGAGTCTAAAAGTACTCTTAAATAGTGTTTCTAAAGCTCAAGGGAGGAAGCTGACCCTGGAGTTATTGCATAATGTGCTAAATACTATATTGAAAGACTGAATTAATTAAAATTAATAAAATAATGAAAAATGAATTCCTTATAGAGTTGAGGTTTCTTCCAAAAGCACTTACTACCTCACTTATTTAGTCTAAAGTTAAAAAGAATGAGGGATTTCGCCTTTTGAGACTAATGATAATCATAAGCAAAGTTACCTTTTATAAAATAAAAGGATAATAGTAATTTTTTCCTAGTGATATAAAAATACCAATTGTCTGAACAACTAGACTGATATGTTATGCATTTTTTTGTGAATGTCTCAGGTTTTGTATTTATTTTTTCATCATTTATTTATTGAATATATCTTGTAATAAATATCTGTCAAAGAGTTAAACAGCTCTACTTTTGGGAAATATTTCTCTATTGTCTCTATTTTGCTACCAAAATTTTACAGTATTTTATTAACATTTTTATTTTATCATAATATTTTCATTTAAACTTGGTATAAATTTGTTGCTGTGCATTAACCACTCAGCATCATAGCTTAGGACACATCAAAATAGTCCAGCTAAAAATATTTAAAAATATTTTAAATATGGTAACCTTAATTGGAGTTTAGAAAAATAAAACTTTTGAGTGTAATAATTTATTCACCAGAGCTGTTTCAGCAAAGTACTTCATCTTAGTCTCCAAAGAGCTGCTAGTCGTTACTAAATATATTTTAAAATCGAAGCAAAAAAGAAATCCACTCTCATTCTGGCCAAATATACTATAAAATATTAAACTGTTAAAATCTTTGGCATTTTGGAAAAAGATCAGCGAGGTGATTATGCTTGTATAGTTAATTAATAAGAAAGGAAGTAGGTGATGGTTCACTGGGGAAACTTTTGTTATCACCATGTCTATTTATGAAGGATCCCATGCTGCAGGGACAATAACGGGGTGCTAATTCTGAACGCACACAGTGCCGTCCTACAAAGACATCAAGATTTGTAGGAAATCAACCCTCCAGCAGTCCTGGCAAGCCAGACTGACCCCAGCAAATGAAAATAATCAAAAGTAATTAGAAGCGTGCTGGACTACTCCTCGGAGAGCCGAATAGGAGAGTAAACATGCCTGAATCCTCGAGCCACTGCAAAGGCCCATGTCTGAGCTGTTAGGTGCCCTGACCTTGTCCACATAAAGATGTGATTTATGAAGTGCAGGGCACAGCAGCAGGGCTTCTGTCTTCTCCTGGAGAACCAAATTACTGAGGTGGAGATTAACATGCTTTCAGTCGGGCCCATTTCCAGACCAAGGGAAATTTTTTATTTACATTTTTTTTTTTTTTTACCTCTAATTTCCTCTTTTCTAACGGCACACCCCAATAGATAAAAAAAAAAAAAAAAAAAAAAAAAGGCAGAGTCCACCAAGAGTTACCAGTAATCTCTCTCCAGTGCAGTGGTGATATGTGTTGGGGGCTATAGACACTCACGGCATTTTTGTTGGTAAATTTGTATTGTGCTGGACTGTTTCACTGGATCTGCCTGATCAAAGCATCACAGAATTCACATTCATGCTTAGAGAACCAAGCTTGCAAAATACTTACTAAATTAAAGAATAGAAAGTATTGAAATTAAACAGAATATTACCTTAGATTTCATGGCGTTCTGATCTAGTTTATCTTGCCTAAAGGTCACGCTTCATTACAAAGTTTACTGTATTAAATAAAAAGATTTGGGAGAAGAAATTGTGGGTGGTAGAGAATTTAAAGGAGTAGCAGAAAAGACAAATTGGGAGAAATATTTATATATGAATTAGTGGGAAGTCTCTTGAGTCCTAAAAGACATACTTACATTATTTCTTATCTTTGTGTCAGTTAAGTTAGGTAAGATTTTAAAAATCCTATTCTGACATGGAAAAGGAAGCATTGATTTTCTTTTTAAACACACATCAATATCTATACATGAAGCTAATTTAATTAGCAGGCACGTATTGTTCAGCCAAATGTCAATTTCTCAGATTATTTCATGCTTGTTGACATGAACTATATGAAACAGGATTTAACAGAATCTCAATGAATAAAACTCCACTTGAGAAATGTAAAAATGCACATGTACGTTCTTGAAAAGCTACAGAAAAATAATGTTAAAACAAAAATGTTAGGTTTGGAGTTTAGTGTATATTTAGCCACCTCAAGAAACTCAAAGCTGCAGAATTAAGGGAACTTAGACTGAGGTTATAAAGTGCCTTCCTCTATAAACTAAAAACATAATGTCAGGGTGAATGGGAACATACTTTATTAGCTTTATGGTATTGAAAACTGCCAGCAAGTTGTCTTGTTTTTAAATATTGTCCTCTGCAGAGTGTTACAGTGCTGTTTGTCCACAGGAAGCCTATTAAAAGTGGACAGTGCAGTCATTTCATCTGGCTTTGGCTGGACTGCTTTTCTTTCCTTTAATGATGTGCTGGAATGTACCATGCCCATAGGGTCTCCATTAGCAGAACTTTTACTTCTGGGACGACCATGAAGTTTAAGGCTTAAAAGAGGCATCAGTTTACAGTCTTGTGGGAATCACTTGAATACTGGAGCACTAACTTCTTACTGCTTTAACTAATATATTGACTTATTTTAAATAAACAGTTACACAATGAAGGCAGAGCCAGTGGCCTTATTGGAAATCTTTGGGCTTTTTAAAGATTCTGCAATCCACACAGCTGGGGAAGGAAGGAAGGGGCCTGAGGAGGGTTTATGCCCTTTTCAAACCAGGAAGAAAACACATTAACCTCTCCCACCCCAGCGCTGCCATCAGCCAAAGGGGGATCTTTACAACTCCCAGAAAATCTATCAGCTCACACTCAACCCTCATATTTTCCAATGCCCTTTTCCTGGTAAACAACAATTAACAGAACAAGAAAGAAAAAATAATCATTCCTTCTGGAAAAATGTTTTTAAAATCTGGTTCTCTTTTTAAACATCACTGATGAATCATTCCATTTTCTGCTTTCCCCGAAGCTATACATTTGTTATAGTTTGTTCTCCTACTCCATCCCCTTAATATTTAGATCATCTGTCCTGATACATGTTTGCAAATTAAAGCTGGTTTGAGATTATAGCAAAACCATTATTTTTAATAGCCCATTTCAAGGGCAGTGCTAAACACTGCAGAACACGCATGTTACTGATTACTGCTGAGCAGACAGCGGCTTTTGCAGATTAATTTGTAACTGGGAACTACTGTAAACAGATTTCACCAGAAATCCCAAGGAATAAAGGGAATTGGTGATGGTATTTGGCTCCTTGTATTTATTTATTGTTTTAGAAACCTTCTGATGGAAAGCAAGCTCACAGGAGGAGAAGCAAGCCCCTTGCAAAAACCTTTTCCTCTAACCTTCTCTCCTGTTTCATTCATTTATTGGGGAAGATGGATCAGATCTTCTAAAGAATTCTTATTTAAATAGCAAGAAGACCCTTTCATGAGAAACAAGGCCAGTCTAACTACTGTGGGATTTCAGAACCCTATCTTTAAACTTTGTGTCAAGAAAAAGTGAGATGGCTCTGCCTTTGCATGAAGTTATTGTTATATACCCAAAGGAGAAAGGGAGTGGGATGAGGTGGGGGAGAGGAGAGAGACAGACAGACAGACAGACACACACACACACACACACACACACACACACACACACACACACAGAGAGAGAGAGAGAGAGATTAAGATTTAGTGTTTTGTTAGCTTCCTTTGCCCAGGTCCTTCTGATGATTTCCTTTAGTCTTTCTCACAATTTATTCAGTGGAGAACAAGACTGATGATGACGATAATGATGATATTAATATAATAATGATGATGATGCAATAAATTCTCCATTCTTCTAGGTACATCTTCCAAGGTCTCGGAGGGTAAGCGTTCGCTCTTGGTTATATTTGGGGAAGAGAAGCTCAGACGTAGGAATTGCCTTCGCTCAGGCTGATGTCTGCAGGCCTGGACTGCAGTGTGCTCTCCTCCCGTTGTGAAGCTCGGGAGGACGCGGAACGGCGGGCGAGGCGGAAGGCAGAGCGGGGTTGCCGGCGCCTGGCGGGCAGAGGCGGGTTCACCTGGGTGGCTGGAGCCGCCGGCGCTGCGCTTTATTTCGGAGCGCAATGCCATCTACCGGCGTCCTGCCGTACCTGCAAGTATCCAGACCTTGAAAGTCGCTCCGCCTCCCCCCACCCGAAGCCAATGTAGGGGAAAAATCTCGGAGGCCCTTTCCACGAAATCCTAATTTAGCCAGGACCTGCCAGTGATTCCACACCACCTTTTATTTACCTATCTACGTTTCCTCGTTTTGAAAGCAGTTTTGTAAAGGGCAAGGAGGTGGGGGGGGGGGGGGGGGGGGCGGCGGCGGGGCGGGGGCAGGGGTTGGGGCGCTGAGCTCCCAGACCCCCTGATCAGGTCGCACTGTCTGAAGCAATCGGTTCCCCAGATTACTTGTATTTAATACACAATGCATCATAAAACAAATCCCTCATCCTGACAGGAAGAAAATAGAACAGCTCATAGCTCGAGCCGGTCCAATTTATGGCCAAATTAAAAAGAAAAAAGAAAAAAAAAAAAAAGCTCCGACAATGGGCAAGTTGAGGAAGGGCAGGAAATCAATGGCCACGAACCCGGAGCTCTTAAAGGTTCTCAAACGCCCAACTCTATGGGAATATCTGACCGGGTTTTAGGTTATTTACAAAGGATTTTTCCTGTCCTACCTACCACTGCTGTGCGATTTTCTCTCAAACAATGGCCATTATCTGAAATAACAGTTCAATGTCACAGATAACAGGCCACTGAAACGAATTAGTCACCCCTTCTTGTCATTTTCTCTCCTCCAATCCCTCCCTTTTGCTACTATTTTTGTTTTTAAATCAATATTTTGGGGAAATATATTTCTACTGGATTTACACGTTTATTTGCACTTGGAGAAAACAAAAAGTGAGTGGCACTTGTGTTATCCCGTTTGCAGCTAAAGTTTAACCGTCAGCACACTTTCCAGCCCCTCTTGCCCCACCTCTCCCCGGCAAGTGTCCCTAGATTCACTTACTTTGCTTAACTTTCCATTGTTGAGCTGGGGAGTTGGATTTTGTCCATTTGTTTTTATGAATGGAGTTTTGTGATAAAAACGCGTTTACTTCCATTTAGCCAGTGGGATTTACTAAATCTTACAAAGTTGGTCATGAATAAATCTGTAGACCCTTTTATTTCGCTATGTATCCCCTGTATTCCTTCTTCCAATGTCTTTTCTACAATGTGTTGGTTTAAATGTACCCAAGGTATATTAGAAAGTTATAAAACATAGGAGAGTGCCGATTACTAAAAGCAGCATTTATGATGTTAAAAGTTCAAAAATAATCTGTTGTCAAATTGCTTATTGCAGTTTTTGGCGTTCAAGGTGTTTTAATTAATGTATCAGATAAAATGGGAAAAACTCACTAGACAGTTATCAATCTCTCTAAACCCATAATACGCTATTTGGGTGGGTTATATGCCAATAGTTTTTCAGATTTTAAAATATCTTTTAAGAAAAATATGATCTGAAAATTTTGCACGCCCTTCTCCTGACCTAGCTACAAGAAGGAAGGAAATAAATTAGAGTGTGAGTTTCAATTAAAAAAAATTTTTAATGCTTAGTGGAAAACTGGAAATGTACATGTCAACTTTTCACTCTTGAGGTTGCTGTTTTGTGACAATTTCTAAACTATTTATATTTAGTCTGAACTAGCGTCCCTATACCCTAAGCTTTATCCTTGCCCCCTCCAGCGTTACCTCTCCCCCCACCCCCGCCCCCTCCGCCTCGGTGCACACACCCTCACACCCCTGAAAGCACTTCTCCACCCTTCCCCATCCCTCCCATCCCCCATCTCTCTCTGTCCCTCTCTCTCTCTCTCTCACACACAAACACACAGACACTCGCGCGCGCGCACACACACACACACGCACACACCACACTTGTGCTTTCAGGACATCGAAACAGAGGCTATTTCCCTGGGGAAAGAAATCCTGCCCGGCGAGATCTCCCCATTGGTTGTTTACCCGGAGAAATCTACATGTTTAAGGGGGATGGTGCATCCATAATCAGTCTGTCCCTATAGGACTTGGGTCTTGGCGACCTTTTTGTGACCTCTCCCGCCAGAGGAGGCTGCTGTCACTTTAAAAATTTAAAAGAGGAGCCCGTCTGGCTTCCGATCAGATCACTCTGGGCGGCAGGAGATAGCTCCCTTTCTCCCTCGCCCCGGGTTCTTTCTGGATGGCCGAACAGATCCTCTTTAAAGAGACAGTTCATGAAATAGAAACCCGGCGGCTGAGCTTGGAGTTGCGAAAGGGGACGATCCCGTGAGGGTCCAGGACCCGCGAAGGCGCTGCGGAGGATCTGAAAGGGGGATAGAGCTCCCCTCGCCTCCCCAGGCCCCCCACCTTTTCAAACTCTCCTCCTCCTGCTTGTTTTCCCCCCTTGGAACTGGGAAGGAGAAGTAGAAGTTTTAGTGGGTTTCAGATAACTTTCATTACACATCGGGCTGATAAGAGCAAGAGAAAGTGAGAAAAGAGGGAGGTGATGTGAACCAGAAGGAATAGCTCCGAGCTCATTTAGGAAGGGGGAAAAAGCCAAAACACACCAAACCCGGGTCACCCAGACGACAGAAGACTTCATTTCTTGTATTAAAAATACACTGTTGGCGGACAATAAATCCGAAACGCGTGGTGCTGGAGAGCAGATCCTAGAGACGGACAAAGTTGTCAGAGACCCATTTGGAAATCGAGACGCGAGGCTTTTAAAAAATTATAATTATTTATTTTTAAACATCTCGAAATGTTGCTCGGGATCGTTTGAAAGGATTTTCGTGCAGGAGCGTTGGGGGCTGCTGATTATTTTATTTTGTTTATTTTGATTCTTCTGTGATTGCCTATTATTGCTGAGTTGAGGCCATAGAAATCTAAAGGTAAGAGAACTCCTCACTTTAAAAGGAAAAAATGTCTGGGCGATGTGAAAGTTTGTCACTTCGGACAGTTTCCTGCCCGGGCACCGTTTCTACGGGCGCCCCCCGCCCCCAGCCTTCTTTCCTCCTCGCCCGCAGTCTCGCGGAGCCCTGCTGCTTATCTACGTTGCTAAGCCGGGCGATTTCCTTGTTCCTCCTGCGAAACGGTGCGGTCTGGACACGTCTCCGGGGTGGGTCGTCCGGCCTTCGGTGGGTTTCTCTGCCGACTTGTCGGCCTCTTTTCCTTGCGCTGTTGTCCTCCTTCCCCTCCCTCCGTGTGTCTCTGTCCGTCGGTTTCGGGGACGCACAAGGTGCGGTTGCCAAAATCTGAATTCCTGGCACTGGCCACGCGACTTTGGAGCCGCTCTCGGCCGAGTTCCACCTTGCCAAGTAACAGCTTTGCTGTCCAACATCGTGTGCTGCTTCGCGAGAAAGTCACATTCGGACCCTTTGGCTAGATTGTGGGGATTTTTTTCCCCCCTTTTGCTGTTGGTTTTTTGAAAGGGCCTTTCTCTAAAGTCTACCTAAGGGTTTTTTTTTGTTTTTTTTTTTTAAAGCTATCTTTGGAGCTTGACAGCTTTTAAAAACACAGGAGTGTGTTATATGAAATGACTGAAGATGTGTCGTTACTTTATTTTATTAGAGATTTCCGACACGATTAAGACATTTGGGAGACAAATGCAGTTCTGCTAGCAAATCAAAAGTGAATAATTCACCCAGGGGGCAAACGTTTCTGGAGAAAGCTAGGCTTTTGTCTTGGGGCAATAACATTGAGAGGAAGAATGTTAATATGATGGTGAAATCTTTGAATAATCATGTAACAGATTATGTAAAAAGACATTCTTTGGAAATGAACCTTTTAAAAAATTAATTTTGCTGTTGACAGTGGCAATGCTAATAATGTTAACACGGAATAAAATTACACCTACAATTTTTATGTGCAGTATATGTAATACTTAACTCCCTGCCCCTGTAAAAAGGAATGCTTGAAAGCTAAAGGGATGGATGCTTCTTGACTTTGAAATTAACAAGTTTTCCACGTCTCTCTGCAAATATGAAATGGAATTAGTGTTGCATTTCACTGGCTTTATTAAATATTTCTTTAGTGCGTCAGGAGAACTGCCTTTTTTTTTTTTTTTTTTTGCCAGTCAAGGAAACAAACAACAAAAGATCAACCAGAAACCAAACAGACTGAACAAACCAACAAAACCCAGCAACAAACTCCAACTTTTTACTATTTAAAAATGTGCATTGCTATTGTTATTTATGTACCTTCTCAACATCTGGGATGGGGGGAAATCTCAAAGTGCCATTTGAGTTACTCAGCACTGAGAGTTGAAGAAACATCTTAAAGTTTGTGATTTTATTTATAACAAATTTTTAGAATTTGTCCTCTTAATAGAAAGGATATTTAAGTGTACACTTTTGTCGTTGTTAGTGTGAAGAGGTGTCCTTGAAAAAGAAGAGTTTGATTTGTGTGTGTGTGTGTGTGTGTGTGTGTATGTGTGTTTAGCAATATCCCTATCTTATGTTCAATTTTTCTTTTTAAAATTGTGGGACAACTTACTGCCCTTCAATTTCCTCATGGCCAAAGGCTTATTCATAGGGCTTCCTGACTAAAGCCCTCAGAGCACTGGGTTTTTCTTGAAGTATATGGTGAGTTAATGACTTGAATCTGCAATTGGGTGATTGCCTGAATTCTATGCAAAATTGCTTTTGGTCTCAGTACTCAAGAGTTTAATTTTAACTTTTATGTGGGTATGCATACAGCAGAGATCTGTGGGAGTTATTTAATTCAATAATTTGTGTTCTAGGTATATTGCTTAGTCTTTGATAGGAAACTTCCTCATTTGTATTAACTGATTGACATAACATTACCAGGCTTTGTAGTTATTCACCATCAGGTCAACAACTCTCAGCTTTTAATATTGATGTTTAAGACATTATTGCTGTTAGTGAATCAGAATAGCTTGGTTTAAGTACACAAGACCTTAAAAATTGAAGTTTCCCTCTTCAATTTTTGTTTAGTGTGTCCTAACTAATGATTAACATTTCGATGGGCCAAATGTAAAATTTCATGAAAAATAACAAGGTACAAGTATACCTAATGATGGCAGTTCATTACAGTATTTTAATATATTTTTTATTTGTTCACAAGGAGCCAGCTTTGTTATTTTGCTTACTAGACAAAATATTGAAACATGCATTGACATGTGTTAACTGAGTTTGCCATACTTTGCATGAGTGTTTCCGAATCGATTATTTTAACTTGTTTTCCTTTAGTTTGATCAGAAGCACCTATAAGACAAATCTTATTATCTCCTTCAATTAAGAGTGTGATTTGTTTCATGGTGATGAAATGCTAACTATGAAAAAAAATTAGATGGAAGTTTTTAAATTAAAGTGCAAAAATGTGAAAATATATGCTTATATGAGACTATATAAATATGAAATATTGACTATAATGTTTAGAAATATTATGTTAATATATGCTGTTCACTATTTTTTTGTAAAAATCACATTGGATAAAATTAGCACTAATTTATGCATATGAAAATAAGCATTTTTGAAACCAATTAATCAGTTTTTGTAACAAATTGCAAGTGCTTTATTCCTTAAAAAAAAAAAAAGCAGTGTGTTGTCATTTTCAAGGTAACTTCTCATTTCCCCTCTACTAATGTGCCTGTGATCTGACTTTTTTTAAGGATCCAAAGAAGGAATATACATTTCAATGAAATATTTTCAAACAACTGATTATTTTAATGAGTAGGCCAATATGACAATTGATTGTTCTCATCTTCTTCCCTCCAGATCTTAGATGAGTTTTACAATGTGAAGTTCTGCATAGATGCCAGTCAACCAGATGTAGGAAGCTGGCTCAAGTACATTAGATTCGCTGGCTGTTATGATCAGCACAACCTTGTTGCGTGCCAGATAAATGATCAGGTATGTTGTAAGGATTTTCTTGTCTTTCCTTGAGAGCACTAAAGTATCAGTGGAGCCTGAAGAATAAAAATAACAGTGAACTGCAGTAGACCCTTGTGGCCTGTTTGTTGATATTGTGAAAGATAATGCACAGATATAAGTAAAATTCTGAACAAAGTCATATTTAGTACTACTTTCTGTACATTCTTTGGGTAGTCTATTCACTTTGTACTAGTATCCTTCATAAATGCACCAGTTTTCTTGGTCTGACTGAATGATTTTAAAACTGAGTATTATTACTGCGTACTGTTCAGTTTTTCTTTGCTATCATAGTAGGTACATTCATGAAAGGTATTGAGCTAATCAAGAACATCTTGTGAATTTTTGCAGAAATTGGAAGTGATATACTTGAAATGTTATATAGGTGTTATTTGAAATCTATATGCATGGTATCAGTGTGGACTTATCTAATTATGCATTTTATATTGACTTGCCTAATTATAAATGAGAACACTTACTTTTAGATTAATTAAAATACTTTTTTTGGTATATGTTAAAAAGTTTAAAAATAACCCTGCTGGAAATTGCTTTGTGACATTATGGAGGACCATGAAGTGAGGTTGACTTTAATAACAATAACTGTGAAATAAAGATCATGAAAATATCATGAAACATATTTTGCACTTAATAAAATTAGCTTATGAATCTTATAATATAATATGACAATACCTGAAATAACAAGAAATTCAGCCCATTAATTCCTGTTTTATAAACATTGTTGGGTTAGAATTTAATTATGTTATAATCGTTTATTTCTTTTAACCCAATGGTTTCCTAAATCAAATATGTTTCAAAGACCATATTGAAGTGGTTGCTTGGCAAATCTACTATGAAATCATCCCCAAGAAAAAGAATAGTTTAAATTAAATGTTTCCAATTGAAAACTTAAATAAAGCTACTGTCAATTGGTCTAAGACTCTATTTCATTCATTATTGTGAGATTATTCTTTGGCATCTTACCAGCTACCAGATAATTTTTACTGACTAAACAGTGTAAGAGGTAGTAAATTGTAAAATTAGGTTTAAATGGAAATCATTTAAAAATCTTCAACATATATCAAAAATAATAAACCAATCAATTGTTTTTTCTCCTTGCCATAAGAAAACAAGAGGAATTATTGACAAGGGAAAACATTATTAAATTAGCTATTGATTGTGAGCAGAAAATATCCTGTCTATCATATGAGTTACTGTCGCCATCAACAACAAATATTTTTTGAGCACCTACTATTTGTAGATGTGGGAAATACGTAGGTATTGTGAGTGAATTGATGTTATACTCCTTGCAGAAGGAACTGGAGGACCTCAAATAATAGCTTTAAGATGAAATAATATAATTATATCATAATAATTGTTTGCTATTCATATTTATTGACAATGGAAGCTATTTCCTTAGACAGATAAAACTGTTGTAGAATCAGTGAAAAGATGATTTAAGAATGAGACTTGTAGGCAATCTAAATCTACTTGCAGCCATTTTTTCATTTAATGTTTATGTGTGTAGTGTTTTATAATAAATGTACTCTTATTGGGAATCTTGATTGCATTAAAAAAGGGAAACTGTTTTCCTGTTTCTCACTATGAATTAGGCTACTCATTAAAGTAGGCATTTATAATTTTACCACAGTTACTTTTGAAATATACATTGTAAAATCCCATTAAAAAAAAATGCTAGTTTTATGCCTTAATGAATAGCATGTTTACTTATTTTGACTAGAGAATCAGAGAAAATACTTAATTTGGGAAAACAGATAAGGACAATATTAGACACATATTTTTCCTAAGTGGTAATTTTTAACTTCTATATTATGCTGACAGAAATCTAAGATGCAAACAGAATGCATATCAAATAATATAATTGTGAAATTCAAGGAAATTCATCCATAAACAACAAGGGAGGAAAGTCAGAGGTAAAAGTCAGATTTGTATGATACGTGGAGATGTTTACAATCACTCTTAGCCCAATTGACAAGACAAAAGGGAACAGACACCCAAATAGTGTATGCATATATTATAAGTATATTCACCTATAAAGCACATATGAATATTCTAAAATCCAATTAAAACTAGCAGTTCTGGACAACTTTGAAATGTGAATGTTGTACTGGGTACGTGATAAAAGAGCTGACTAAAGAGATTCCCTAGGTCTGTTTTTTTGCTCTCTTTTCCATGAGGAATAGGAGCTGCCAAGTGGTGAATAAGCACAACTCATCACATAATGAACACTCCCATTGTGGGAGGTATTATTTAATATTTAGCTATAGAGAGGGACCCTGCTATAGGAGTAATTATTAGACATTAATGACATCAACTCACCTGTATAACACAAAAGTAAATGGAATGCTCTACAAGAAATTACAAAAAGTGTTTCTCTTTGCTCTGATTTTTAGATACAGATAAAGTTTATCAAATGAATTTTAGAACAAGACAGGTATAAATCCTGGACTCTTAAAAAAAAAGGAATTTGAGATGAAGCTTTCAATTGCAAGTTAGTCATGGTAATAATTAGGTCATCTAACAAAGAAAGGAAAAGATTACCCAGGACAAAACAAGAGTGTATAAATTGTACTTTACTTTTTCAAAGATACATATTTTAAAAAATTCTAATGTTAAAAGATCAAGCTTAATTAATTAGGATCAGTTTTTAATGATGTAGAGGAGCCATATTAAATAAAATAAATGTGTTGCTAAGATTATAATACAGTTTGATAGTAGTAGGACAAGCAAAACGTTGTATGCTGGATAACCTGTATTTGATTTCTTTGTGGGTGAAGAAGTTCTAGAAACAGCATGGGTTTTGCTTTTTAAGTAAAGTTGATAAAAGATGTAATCTATTTTGTATCAGAAAAAAATTTAAATGAAAGCCACCCAATCACCACTCTCCCCATACCTTTCTACCAGCATTTTACTTAAGGAAATTTTCCTGAGTTTAAATTTTCCAGCAGATTTATGTGAGTTATTTCATTTCAGATTTTTTTTTTTCAGACAGAATGAGCTTTGTGGCAGCTTTCTTTCTTGTCAGTGCTGCCTGGAAAGATTCAAGTTTTGTGATTTTAGACGTCTCTTTCATGTCATGCTTCCAAAATTGTTGCAGTGATGTTTTTGGAGATACACATTCTGAAAACATTGACATCACTGCTGAACCATAATTTCTAAGTAGCTGTGGCTTCTGACTGATATCTTTATTCACCCCTGAAAAAATGTATTAACTACAGTAATTTATCTCTATGAAAGAAGCTACACCAAAGACATTAGTAAATTGAGTCACGGTCACACTTAAGTCATAAAATAGTAGATCCATTAAATATACCCAAGTCTCTTTATCCTTGACATTCTAATTATTTTCCCTTAAAGTTTCTCTACAATGCTACATAGTTCTAAGACTGTGGCACAGTGTTTAGCTGGAAATTTTTACTGAGACAGACAATGCTTAAATATTTACATTCTAACAACCTGAAATTATCCTTGGTTGCTTTCAGGAGCAAGAACTGGCCCTGAAAGGCAGAGCAGGGTAGGAGCAAAAGCAGAGAGTTGGTTGAGGAAATCTCTTTCCAGACTAGGTCCTCAACAGGACCAATATACAGAGGAAGCATAAAAATTTCTTTTTTTATTATTCAGAGTTTTCATTTACTACAGAAGCACCCATGTGTTTAATGTGAAGTAGACCAAACAGCACATGATTTACTGTTGTTGTTGTTGTTTTTTTTTTTTAAAGAAGAAAACTAGTTATTTAGATATTCTTTCCTTTAAAGTCTTGTAGCTATCTTACTTTTACAAACCATTTTGATTGGTGGATGTAACTCATTGCTTTAGATTTGGTCAGTCTCACCCTATTCTCATCTCTCTCTCCATCCTTTGATAAGTCTCCTTTTGACCCCACATATACCCTTCGCCTGGATCAGAACCAGGGCTACCTACCCATAGACCTCCATACACCTCAGACAAGGCCAGTTCTCATGCTTGAGTAGATTCACGAAGTTTGGGTACTTATGGAGTAGTTCTCTGGACACAACGGCTTTACTCTAATACTTCTTCATAGTGAAAACGTATTGGTAATGATCAGAGAGTCACTAAGACACAATTTACCTAAGTTGGCTTTTTAGACTTAAATGAGACCTGCCTTTCCACTTATAATTAATACAGTTTATGTAAAGTTGACTTTTTAGACTTAAATGAAACCTGCCTTTTCACTGATAGTTAGACTGATCTGGGCGAGTACTTTGGGATAATGTTTTGTATATGTAAGTGTGTGTGTATTCTGTATCATAAGAAGGAACACAATTTTATTCAAACTCCTGGCCTGCCCTAACATGGTCTATGAGTAGAATAAAGTTCTCAGAAACCCAAGACATTATTAATCTTGTCATTTACACAAGGTGATAAGTCCTTTCATTTTTAAGTAGGCCCTTGACAGCTGGCATTTAGTAAGCAGAATAAGAGAAGTCTGCTGTTCACTCTGAATAAAAAGAAATGTGTCGATAAGAGATTATCTAATGCCTGATGTATATTTTGAAGAAATGAGACACAGAAGAATGAGTGCCCCTCAGAGAATACAAAGTCAGAATTCACTTAAGGATTCTGCCAGCTCCCTTGTGGTTAATGAACGGCAACAAGACTCTGCAGTGTTTTCAGTTGGAACAGGCATTGTTCTCGTTTGTGCTTTACCTTATAAAGTTTTAACTGCTTCCAGGACGATCATAGCTGATGTGGCACCCCGCGTTCGCTCTCCTTAGGTCCACGTGAATGATTATATCAGACTGCTGTGACACTAGAACAGCATTTTATTGTGAGCTTATTGTGGGCTCAATTGTTATTTTCTTTGGATTTTACTATGAAAAAAATCCACTTTCCTGCATCATTCAATTAGTACAGTTTGTGCAAAACAGCAAGGTAGATTAGCTATGTATACTGCAAAAATGTAATTTGTTAGCCTCTTTACACTTTTTAAAAATGTTTGTGTCTACTGTCAGGTAATTTGTTAATTTGCTCTTCCTTTACAAGGATATCTGTCCACATTTTGTACGACTTCTTTTGATGTTAAAGTTATTATTGGCTTTGGGCATTTTCTTTGCTTTGCTTTTAAGTCAAGTTCCACTTTTATACCAAAGTTATGCTCTGCTGTTTTAAGATGAATGCCAGCTGGCAATACCCAGAGACTGGCTTTGTGAACAGTGCCTAAGCTGACTTTGGGGGGATGTTGTCTGGCTGACAAGTTACTTCCTTCACCTGAAGATGAAACTCTTTCAAACATAGTTTGCCATTTGATTTTTACATCATAAAACAAACATCACCTCGTCCCCTGCCCCTAATGAAGTTTCCTTCATGTAACAATGCCTAGGACACAGCACTGACAACACTAGGATTTTTGTTAAAATTCACAAACTGCATAGGTTGAAAGAGAGGGTGACCTGAAGTATTAAGTGCACATTTTAAGTAATTAGTGTTTGCATGTATATATCACCTTTCATTCAGGAAGATCGCAAAGCATCACACCCACAATAGACTGTAGCTATTTCTGGAATAGCATTAAAAAAGTCACAAGAATGCTTTACAAGCCATGAAGGAGGAGAACGTTTTGCTCAAGGACACAAGAGAAGCCTCCAGCCAAGTAAAACACCAAAGATGATCTTTTTAGCTTCTTTATAATGTAATGATGGAACTCTTCCCAAAGGTTTGGAAATCATTCCAAATGATCATCAGTTTTTATTCAGTCAGATGAAATGATCACATTAAAGACAGGTGGCTAATGGATATTTTTGGGGGGTCTGTAGAGAGACCCTCAGAGGTTATTTAAGGAGACATCTTGCAAAGCTTTCAGGCTGGGTACACTGTAAGCTTCGTGTATAATAATGTGTATCTTTATCAATTGCCCTATTTATTGCAAACTAGAACTAACAATTCTCTCTCTGTTTTGTTTCATTCAATAAGTTATACTTGGTTTTCTCTTCATGTTACTGACAAAGAGATAAAGATGTGGAGAAGAAAAAATTTCCCCACCAAAGGTATCTTGGTCTCGTGGAATCATATTTTTCATTTAGGAAGTGGATATAGCAAGGTAGTACTTGATCTTTTTCAATTAATATTTTCTTGTCTTTAGGCTGTGACCCTGAAGACAAATATGAGATACTTTTTCTTTGGAGAAACTAAGCGTGATTTGCTTTGGCAATGCTTAGCCATGAGAAAGCTTCCATAGTGTTGGACAAATTTATGTTCGGTCATCAATCTCTGCTGAAGACACTTCCCTTTACCTCTTATTAATTAGGCTCAGAATGTATAATAGGATCCTTCCTCCAGAGACTCCTATTAAACTTTACATCACTCCTGAATTGGAGTTTCCCACGTGACTATGGATAGATCAGGAGTCCAGACTATGTTTCCTATTGCATATATTGTGTCTGTAGACTTGATGCCACCTCTCTGCAGTACCAAGACTGACAGATATGTCCATATGAAATGTTGACTTTGTTCAAACATGCAAACTGCTGCTACCTACCTCCTCTCCTACCGACCCTCCAATTGCTGAAGTTCCATTCAGCTTTTCCTAGTCTTCAGACTAGTAAATTGAATGAAGATATAGAAAATAAAGCATTTAGGCCAAATGTTGGGAGCTGGAAGAGGAAGAAATCAACTGTTAACTTCAAAGTGAAAAGACACCAATAGCCAGAAAAGGTTTTCTCTCAGTACAGATTTTGCTGGGAGTACATTTCTCTATTATTTCAATTATTACAACTTCCTGCATAGGTTGAAGGTCATTCATAATTCACACTTCTGTCATTTTTAGACATGCCAAATGCAGTCTATTAAGCATAAATAAATAAAACTTCCAGTGTTTGATCAGGAAAAATAAACGGGGATTCATAACAATAAAGCCTTGTTCATCTTTTTAAAAGTAAATGTGTTTTCCTTCTTTCTTATTTTCCCCCTTGTGTGCAGAATTTTTCTGTCTCAGCAATACAAACATAATACTTTAAATCAATCCACAGATAAAGAATCTGACAGATTCTAGATTTTTGTTCTCTGGTATAATAAACAAGACCCACCTGATTACCATTTGTAAGTACTAATGATAGAGGATTTGGTTGAACGCAGTCCTTCAAAGTATAAAACAGAGTTAGACTGAAAGTCTTTCATGGCATATTAACTTTCCTATCAAAGTGCTTATGAGTGTCTATACTTGCTTTACTGCTGTCCTCTTGGACTTAACCAAATAAAATGAATAATGATATATGATTAATTCTAATTCCAAGTATATATAATATGAATTTTATAAAACATAATATATAATTACATATAACTTGTATGATATATAATAATCATATACCATGAAGCATTCATTCTTATTATATATAATTATATATATAATATGAGATTGCTAATATGCAAATTAAAAAATTTCTCCAAAACATATACTTTGCCATATTTATGTCAAATTATAAAATATGTATTTATAAGTAACACCTCATGAAAATGTACAATTTGGAAGTCTAAATTTGCTAAATCAATTTCATATCACCACTGTCTTTTATACTTAACTTAGCCTTGTGAGTACTAACTGAATGGATACTCTCTTTGCATTTGGAAATACTTTCAGGGTTTGATTAAAATAAATTAATTGTAATAATTCTGTTTAGGGTATTTAATTTCTATATGCATGTATAACATCATAATTATGCCTTCAACTGTGGGTTTTACCAGTGGTAAAACTGAACAATTTTGGATTTCTAGTTTTACTTTTCAACTTCTTGCATAATTTAGAATTTTAAATAACATTTAGAAATTTCACTAGTGTGCTATTTGAACAAATTTTAAAAATAAAAGAACATGAAATCTGTTACTAAAACATTTACTGTAAAAACTTATCCTTATAAATTGAGGTATCCAGAGATCCAAATACAATATTCGTACTTACAAAGGTATAAATATTGCTTTCTAGAAAAATAAAAAGAGCCTAGCAGGATACTGGGAAAATTTAATTTTTATGTGATAAAATGAAAAAGCCATCTCAACTGGCAAAAGTTTCAGGTGTATGGGAGTTAGGTTATGTTCATAACATGTCATGCTTCTGGAGTTTGGTATTAGCCACCAAATAGAAAGTTTTGGAGGAGTTAACACAGTTTTAAAATATTTATTATGACTTTTTTAAAAAATGGAATTTCCGTATAATCTATTTTCTTAAGCTATAAGGCCCCATTCTTCTTATCTTTCACCTTATATTGGGAAGAATTGAGTTTTTCCTTTTCATAGAACATTCTGAGAGAGAGAGAGCAAAATTAATACATGAACAACCTTTTTGTATTACTTCAAAATTTTCTAAGTGTTGAAGATTTTTGAGCCTCTCTTTATTTATTGGGGGTATATTCATTCCAAAATTTCAGATCCAGGATATTTTTATTTTGAATTCAGAGAACTTTTTACATAAAACCCTGATAGGAGAGGAGACCCATTATTAACTCTTTTATGGAACTTAACAGACTAATTGACTCCCTTCCATTTTTCTCCAACACAAAAATGAGAGAGTCATATTAGTAGTGTCTCTGCTTCTGGCACATAACACAGATGGCATGTAATTCACTGGACTACAATATAGTCGAGATTTTTGAGAACACACTGACTTTAAAGATATTATAACTGTATTTTTATAAGCATGGTCATACTTACTATATACAAATATGTGAGAAAATCTATATAAATCACTTCTTTGTTGCATTTTTATTTGCTGAAAGATCTATTTTATAATATAAAAGTATATTTTCTGGAAGGACTGATTCCTCTAAGATGACATCCTGTCATTTCCCCACTATATTGTTTCAGGGCTACAGATTGTCATTTTGTTCTGGTTTAAATTACTCCTGTCACTTCTCAAATGCCTGCTGGCATACCATTAATATTATTAGAAAGTACATTAAATTTATATGTAGACATCCCTAGATTCAAGGATTCAAATTATACTTTTGGGCCATTGTAATTAGAAGAGGAAAACAATGTTGCTTAAGTGTCTCTAAAACCCTAAGGGATGAGAGGTAATGAAGATCAAGTGGCAGAAACACCTTGAGAAAAGGACTAGATTTGCAGGGGTGTGGCAAATGGAACTTCGAGGGACATTCTTATATGGGGAAGCATGCCCAGAATCTGCCCTCATTATGTCTGGCGCTTGCCAGTTCTTTTCAAACCTCAGTTTCATGAGCACCATAAAAACTCACTTAAAATTGAAAAGAACACCCTGAAGTTAAAATCTACTCTGCTTTTCTTTGCCTTTCATGGCTTGGAATGTCACCTTTTACCTCCAGTAAATAAAGCCAACATCAACACTCTTCTGTGTCTTTTATTTTTTATTCACTCAATATTCTTCACATGACAATCTGGACACTTAAAGGGAAATTACAGTAGTGATCTATGTCTTGGCAAAGAGAATTGTCTTTATAATATATAGTTACAGTGTATCCATCAATTTCTTTTGTTTCTTAGACTGTTCACATTGGATTGAGTAAATCTAAAATAGAATTAAAACAGACATGATTAATAGTGGACTACAAAGAAATAACGATATCATAATACTCTCTTAAAATGACCTGACACGCATATCTAAGTAGTATTCCCCAATAGAGACAATTGCACTGTTTTACTGTCTTGCAGGTTATTGTCTCTTTAACCTCACTATTTCCGAGAAGCCACCGAAAAGTTCTAATATGTCACAATTCAAATGTCAACATGTTGTTGGAAAGGAAGCTAATAAGTTAAACCTTTGAGAGATGCCAAAAAAAGAGGTGATTCAAACTGTTGAGAGAAGTCCATTGTTTTCTAAGGGGAAATAGAACTCCAGAATGAAACAGGGTACTTATAAGTATTTAACTGGAAGATTTAGGGGAAAAAAGCAAAGTCACACATTATTTTATTATTATTTTAAATCTGGTAATCTTTAAAAAGAACTGTTCTCAGTGTACTTCCAAGGAAAAGAAAATGTGAATGACTAGGGTTAATAGGATACAAACTGCAAATAAACTATTTTTTATAGAAACAGCACATAACAAGGAATAATTTTCCCAAGATAGTCTGGATTCTATCTGTGGACAAATACGAAGATTCTTAGGTTATATTATAGCATATTATAGCAACATTTTATGTTAGCATTGTTTTCTATAAACCAGCTTCAGGTTTATAGTAGTTCAACTACTATTGAATGAAAAAAAATTATTCTATTTTGACAGGAAAGAAGCTAAGCAGAAAATACTCATTAATTTATTTTTCAAATTTAGCACAATTTTGTGCTCTGGTCTTGTTATAGAAAAATAAACAATTGTACTTTAGAGCCACCTACTGGAATAAAGAGGCACGTACAAAGTCCTCTTCTTTCCAAAAGATAAACAGATAAATAAAATTAAAGTATGAGCATTTCTGCTGATCTTATAAGACATCAACTTATGCAGCTCTTCTTAGTTTGAAAAATCAAGCGATGTTGCAAAAAACCATAGTTAACAGTACTATCTCCTACGAATATATTATTAGAATATGATGGTGGTGGTTGTGTTGTTGTTTTGGTTTTGTGTGTGTGTGTGTGTGTGTGTGTGTTGCTCAGATATTTAGAATCTGGACTTGTTTGGTTAATAAGATCGATTCTGGGCTGGGCGCAGTGGCTCACTTGTAATCCTAGGACTTTGGGAGGCCTAGATGGGCAGATTGCTTGAGCCCAGGAGCTTGAGACCAGCCAGAGTAACAGGGTGAAATTCCATCTCTACCAAAAAATACAAAAATTAGCTGGGTGTGGTGGTGCACACTGTAGTCCTAGCTACTCAGGCGGCTGAGGTAGTAGGATCACCAAAGCCCAGGGAGGTTGAGGCTGCCATGAGCTGTGATCGTGCCACTGTACCCCAGCCTGGGCGACAGAATGAGACCCTGTCTCAAAAAAAGAAAAAAAAAAAGATTGATTGTGTTTGTGGACATTCTCAGTAGGAAGATTGGAGAAAAGACTCATTGGCAATGTTAAAGAGAGAGAAGAATATATAAGGCAAAGGAGTAATTTCCTTCTCAGAGTACTGCAGGGTTTTGCAAAGATACTGTGGTACAATATAATCGGTCTCATTTTCACCAGTTAATCGTAGAACTTCATTCTTTCTTCTAAAACCTCTATCTGATTATGGGATTGTTTAATAAATAACCTTAGAATGAAATGAAAAACTAACGACATTTTTTGGTAGAATGAATAAACATCTAAAAGATTTTCATGCTTAAAAGCCTTTTTAAATTAAAAAAAAAAAAAAAAAAAAAAAAGCCTGGTGCCTGGACAGATAAGTTGGACAATGACTTGCCTAAGTCACCAAGCTGCCCAGGGGAAAAGCAGGCGGCTCTTGGAAATTTCAGGTCAGGGTTCTTTCCATACTTGCTCCATTGCTTTTCAGTCAGTCATTAACAGATTTATTAAATGCTTCCTCTCCTCAGCACTTTGCTAGAAAGCAAGGGAAATAAGCACCACCTCCACCACCCAGATAAATGCATCAATAAAACATGTAATGCCTACTTTCAAAGAGAGAGAATCAGAAGCTGGGCCTGAGGGCAGGACCTGAGTATGGGAGCACCCTTCTGATTGGTGAGAGAGGGGATTAAGTTTTGAGAAAACAAAATACTCTCTTTTGTTGTCATGATCCTTTATGTCATGTCCTTTCAAACTATTACCTTCCAAACACACTGTTGAGAAGGTGCTACTTTTGCAAACTTGCTTAAGTGGGGAAGGGGCAAGGTAAGCTAGGCTACTGCTGGAGAATTCCAGGCAGAATTAAACTCTGTGAGTATGTGTGATTTGCTAGGGTGTTTTGAGGATTCAGAGAAGGGAAAGTTCTTCGTTAAATATTACACAGGATATATGTGACACAGCTAGCCTTGCATTAAGAAAATTTTATTTGTGAAGTAGGATTTGGAAAAGATTTGTGAACTGGCTTGAGAGTCACAGCGTTCAATTTGTCACCAGAGGGCTCGTTTTCAGTATATAAAACAGGAAATCACACTTCTTTTGATAAAAAATAAAAAGAAAAAGATGTTCGTTAAGCTGATGCAAAATGTACAGGTATCTTAGTGTATATCTTGCCCTTTGTTACTATATATACATCTCTCTCTTTCCTGATTCCATCCCCCTTTATTTTCTCTTTAAAGATATTCTACAGAGTAGTTGCAGACATTGCGCCGGGAGAGGAGCTTCTCTTGTTCATGAAGAGCGAAGACTATCCCCATGAAACTATGGCACCCGATATCCACGGTTGGTACCACTCATGCCACTCTCCTTATCACCTTATCATTGCAACTATAAAGTAGCATTGAAAGCGTCCATTGTTGTTGGTGTTTGTTAGTTTCCCTGTCTTTTCAATGTCAGTTTTAACAAGTTCCTTCTCTTCAAGCAACTATTTTCTTGGTTTGACATCTGGCCACTATTACAGTGAAGCTGAAGTAAGCAGAGGTCTTCCTTAAAGTGGAGGTCAAAGGAATTTTGAGTATTTGTGCAGAACCTCACCTAGCTATGCCTTTTGTCAATGCATTAGTCTATGGTGAGGATCTTTTCACTGTGTAGGGGGCCTTTCAGAGGCTTGATTTTGAGCTTTCCTAAATCAAGGGAATGTTTCTGTCATCTAATGTTCTATTACTGGGAAAAGTTTCTACTGCAGGAAAATCTTAGCCAATATGACCATATGGGAAGGGTGTCAGGGAAGGGGCCTTGGGAAAAATGTACAGATGAAGAAATTTTAGAGGCAGAGGAATTTTTATTTGCCAGAGGCCTATTCTAAATCAAAAGATAATAAAAAATAATGATCATCAGTAGTGATGCATGTTTAGGTCAGATAAAGAGAAAATTTTGCTTATCTTGATTTGTATTATTGAGATGGAAATTTAATATATATTTTTCTTCTTCCTCTTTCTGTCTCCTAGTATAATATGATTTGGTTCAACATAATCTAGTGGCATCTTTAGAATATTTTGTAGTTGGAAGTTCCATTGGGAAGGACTGCCCATTCCAACCTACCATAGAATCAGGGATCACCACTCTCCATCCCTTTAGCATCCCAGATGGGAAAATCTCAGCTTTTGCTTTTATATCTCCAGGAAGCTGCCACTCTTGATGGGTTCTCTTTACTTGAACATTTTTTTCCTTTGGACTGCATTCTGCCTCTTTGTAGGTTATACAAGAGTAGTTGTATTTACAGGGTGACGGGGAGGGCTGGCGGGGGCGGCGGGGTGGGGTGAGGGGACACGCTTTTGGTGCTCATTTTCCTCTTAGCAACTCTGACATGCAAATAGCTTTAGAAACCTAGAATTCCCAATTAGCCTGATAGAGTTTGAGCCTGAAGGGGGTGGCTGGCCCAATGGGAAAGGGCTTTTTGGCAGCAAGGAGTTCTTAGATGATAAAGAACTGCAATCTGGGCTTTCTCTGGTGCAATGAATATTTCATCTGTAAATGTTAGATCTAAAAAGGTTTTCAAACAATAATTTTTTAAAATATTAATGATTAAGTTAATACTCCAAAAGTTCTAAATAGAAGCGACTATTCTTTTAGGGCTGCCATTCATAAATTACTTTCCTTTACAACACTCTTGAACCCATCAGTTGCTTCTGGTTTTCAATGTATCATGTTTATATCCATACATACACTACAAATGTTACATATATTTCTTATATTATTTAAATGATGATTTGTATTTTATACTTCTAGGATTCAACTCTTCCTAGGAAAGAAAATAAAACACATGCATTGCACACCTACTATACGATAGATATTATATATTCTCTCTATATTGTCTCATTTACTCTTCTATGCATAGAACCTGTGGGAAAGAAATTATATCCATTTTACATATAGGGAAACTGAGCCTAATTAACGCTAAGTGAATTGTCCAAGAATGCATGGCTAGTAAGTGGTGGAGTCAGCATTCAACCCAAGATTGTTGCTGTCTCTGATACCTAGGCTTTTTCCATGCATTATGTAGCCTGGAGATTCTGTTTGTGTTCAGACTCTTGGCTGAGGTCCTAAATATAGATCTTAAACATATGAATAGTATTACAAACTATAGGAAATGTTTCTATTAACTAGCTAATGTCATTGAGAATCCTGTCTTTAGAGCCAAGTTGAGTTTTTTTAGAACACCTCTCTCTCTGGACCCTCTAAATCCAAAGACAAACTGTTGAATCTTAGAACACCTCTCTCTCTCAACCCTCTAAATCCAAAGAGAAACTGTTGAATCCACATGGTAATTTCTTTACCTTTCTGTTACCACTGTTACTGGTTTAGTTTAAACTAAACCAGCATCTTATGTGGATTTCTGCAGCAGTGTCTCAATTGGTCTCTCTGCTTGACTTCTCTTGCTGCAACTGGGGAAAATTCTTCTAAAAACCAAGTCTGAATATATCCCTGCTTTCCAACTTTCAGTGGCTGTTTTCCTTCTTAGCATAGACTTACAAAGCCCCTGGTGAGCTGCACACCCTCCAACTTCATTTTGCACTCCTCCCTTACGTGTGCTCTGTGAACCTACCATACCTCAATACAGCCCTACCTTTCTGTGGATGTGCCATCTTTTTTGCCTCCATCACTGGTCTGTCCATGCTGTTCCCATTGCCTGAAATATGCCCCCTCCTTCCACCTCACCTGGCTGATTCTTACTCATTACAGAGCCTTTTCTGAACCTCCTTTCCCCAGATTTGATGGATTAGTCCTATTTCTCTAGGCTCCTTTAAGCCCTATGCTTTCATCTGCCATAAAATATATCACAGTCTCTTTGTTCATATGTGTATCCTGTTAAATTTCTTATATATTCATTCCCTAGAAAAATGCCTAACATTTGGTAGGTGACTAAAGTATTCCCCCAAAAACATTCAGTCAATGAACAATTGAAGAGTAACATCTTCCTTGGCCATAGGTCTATAAAAGAGGGATTATGTGTCATATTGTTTGTCATGGGTATTTTTTATCAGTGTGAGCTGTTTTCAAGACTTCTGTGATTGTACCTGTGTGATCTGTGTGGAGTGTGGCTTTATGAGTGGGCTGAAAGCTATTCAAAAGACAAAAATAGAAACAATACCATCACTACCTGACATTTTATAACCTTGTTGTCTCTACACCCCACTACTACCATTTATTTATCTTATTGATTTAAAGTGCAAATTAATGATATGTTTGCTATTTAACAAAGCTATGCCAATTAGCACTGACCCTGGGGTAACATAAATTAGCCTAGAAGGGTAGTAAAAACATCCTGTGTCCCATTTTTAGTGATGATGAATGTTAAACCATTTCCCAGTTTGCTGACATTAACCAGGCTTAAGCATGGGTCAGATACAGACTCTGTGTCCCATGTTCTTTCCAGATAACATGGCACTGGCATAGTAAGAAGTGTATGAAATAGAAAAGGTTTCAAAACCTTATACAACCACATAACTCTATATTCCCTGACTGTTTACATTTAACTTCTATGAACCTGAAATCCTCATCTGAAAACTAGGATAAAAATCTGACCTATCATTCCTCATAATCAGGTTTTAAGGAATGCCAGTAATCCATGTACAGGGTTGAGGAAATATATGATGCTCAGTAAGTCGTATTTATTATTTTTAGTATTCTCTGAACCTGAAAAGGTTTAGTCATAAAGTTTTACTGATCAGGAGGATATACTCTAGTCATAGCCATTGCTTATGTTATTGTTCCAGTCTCTCTTCTGGATTCTTTACATATGATATTTCTAATCCACATTAAAATTGACATGAGAGAAATGACAATCAAATAATACCTATTACATCTCGTAAAATTTGGTAAGATTGGCTAGTTTGCGATGGCAACTCCTGACCACCCAATCCTAGTAACACCTGAATTGTTTTCACAGAAGAACGGCAATATCGCTGTGAAGACTGTGACCAGCTCTTTGAATCTAAGGCTGAACTAGCAGATCACCAAAAGTTTCCGTGCAGTACTCCTCACTCAGCATTTTCAATGGTTGAAGAGGACTTTCAGCAAAAACTCGAAAGTGAGAATGATCTCCAAGAGATACACACGATCCAGGAGTGTAAGGAATGTGACCAAGTTTTTCCTGATTTGCAAAGGTTAGAAATGGCATGTTGTACCACAAAACTTGTGTATTTATTCTGCAATGTTATGCTGAATTTTGAGGCTTTGTGCAGATGGAAAATTTGGAACTCCAAAGAGCTGGACAAATGCACTCGTGACATGTTCAGAAATCATATTTGCCTGGATATTCTCATCTGTCAAATATTTACAGTGAAATTGGAATTAGTTATTTTGATGTCACATGAAAAATAATGTTATATTATTATTAAATAGCATTATTAAAAACTGAAGGCTTAACTTTATAGTAAATTATGATTTAGAGAAAGTATAAAGAGTGCAGGAACAAATTAAAGTAATCATATGTCAAGAAACAATAAGCTGCCCCTAGAAACATTCAGACAATTTTTGGAAGGACTAGATCTGTCATTCACTTAATGACAGGTAAATGATCTTTCGATAGAGCAGTAATTCATAGATTTAATTTCAACAATTTATCAAATTGCATATATATAAAAGAATAAGAGAAGCTTGTTTGATTTCCCAAAGTGTTGAATTTCCTAAAAGGTAAAAGAGAAACACAATTATGTAAATGAGGTAATTCTTTAACACTTATTTTTAACACAATGAAAATCATATTTCAGTGACATATTAACTTGTTATAGCCTTTTGAATTTTATTCTCTAACTTTTTAAAATTGCTGATAACAACACTAGAACCTACTTTTCGAAAAGTATATACTAATTGTACTACAGAATGGTCTTTAAGATCAGAACAGTTTAGAACAGTTAATGGATCTTTTTGTTTGTTTCTACCTAATGATTTTTGCCTTGGTCCACAAATAATTTTAATAATTGTATTCATTTACTTTGCTTTTAAATCTAGAAATTATCCTTGAAACCTGTAATCAGAATTTTAAATGCACATCACATTATATTTAAATGGGAATGGTAGTATATCAAATGGCCTTACTCAAGAATGGGAATTACTCAGACTTTGTCTTTGACAGTTCACCTTCAGTTTACCCTTTTGATTCCTTTCCTTCTTTCCTGAATCCTTTTATTCCTCTCATTTTCACCTCACGTGTTGCCCTACATCCTCTTCTCTTGGTTACACCTCTTTTAGGAAAGGATTTCATGTAGTAGTTGTTCACTTTAAGGCATAAATGACTAAAAGGCATTAAGCGTAATCCTTTCTGTTGAGAAGATTGAATAGAAAGAATAAATATCTAGCTTTGAAAATTTAGGACTAATTTAGTTATTGGAGAGTAAACATTTTATGGAATAAGAGGGCTTTCCCAGAACCTTTTTTTTTTTTTTTTTTTTTTTTTTGAGACGGAGTCTTGCTCTGTCGCCCGAGCTGGAGTGCAGTGGCCAGATCTCAGCTCACTGCAAGCTCCGCCTCCCGGGTTTACGCCATTCTCCTGCCTCAGCCTCCCGAGTAGCTGGGACTATAGGCGCCCGCCACCTCGCCCGGCTAGTTTTTTGTATTTTTTTAGTAGAGACGGGGTTTCACCGTGTTAGCCAGGACGGTCTCGATCTCCTGACCTCGTGATCCGCCCGTCTCGGCCTCCCAAAGTGCTGGGATTACAGGCTTGAGCCACCGCGCCCGGCCTCCCAGAACCTTTTAAACTCACCTCTGCCACTTCATATAAATCTTCATAGAGAATAAATCAATTATGTATGTTTAGCAAAGTGTGGATTTGTAATAAAAAAACCAGCATGTCCCCTTAATATAATTGTGCCCAAATTTAAAAAAAAATGAAGCTAATAAACACAAATGAGTAGGAAAATATTTATTCTGTAAAGTAATATCTCTGGTGTCAGAAATAAAGTTGATTTCCTTCAGTTGTATTATAAAAAATAATGAATGGCATTATAAAGCAAAAATTGACAAACTAAACACTAAAATGTATTTCTTACTTCCTACTAAGAGTCTACAGCAATACTTCTCAGGTGGAGAAAGCCTCTTAATCTGCCACGCTGTAAGATTAAGCCTGAGTCAACTCCATCTAATGCTGAAACCAACTGTTAGTTTAGTTAATTCAGTCAAACATTTAGTAGAAAACAATAAGGAAATCTAATTATCTGGCATTGTGTGAATTCTCAACATTTATATTTTGGCAGCCCAGCCATATGGATAAAGCACGTCACTATGCAATTGAATACTAATCATCCAACTGGTATTTTTGGTTATAAATTATATAATCTAGCCACATTCAGAGCCTTTATTTTCTGAATATTTTTTACTTTATTGAATGCTGTGTTGTCACTTTATACTTTAAATGATGAAAATTACTTTCTGGGCCGGGCGCGGTGGCTCAAGCCTGTAATCCCAGCACTTTGGGAGGCCGAGACGGGCGGATCATGAGGTCAGGAGTTCGAGACCATCCTGGCTAACACGGTGAAACCCGGTCTCTACTAAAAAATACAAAAAGCTAGCCGGGCGAGGTGGCTGGTGCCTGTAGTCCCAGCTACTCGGGAGGCTGAGGCAGGAGAATGGCGTAAACCCGGGAGGTGGAGCTTGCAGTGAGCTGAGATCCGGCCACTGCACTCCAGCCCAGGCGACAGAGTGAGACTCCGTCTCAAAAAAAAAAAAAAAAAAAAAAGAAAATTACTTTCTGGTCATGATCTATTCTTCTGCTGTCTATCCTTTATGTAAAATCTTGAGAAAAGAATACAAACAAAAAAATAGAAACAAAGGATGATGTGCAAAAGGTGAAAAGAACTGAAAAGAACTCAAAAGGCTGATCAAGGCTCTATAGATTGAGATAAAATTCCATGAAAAGCAGAGAAATCTCACTAACTGACTGGATTGCTTCTATGTTTATGAAAGCAATGCACATTTACTTTTGTGAAAGTGACTTGCTTTTTCTGTGCTTTTTATTACTGATTAGCTGGAAGCTAATAATACTATGGGACAACATGGAGTTTCTGCTCGATTAGGAGAAGCAAAGAAGGGAAAATTCCTTTTGCTTTGTTATCTTTTTACCCCTACATGCCACATACTTACACTCTTACAATTAAGCCATCTCCTTGGAATTAGGGGGAGGTATAAAACTCAACATATAGGCCAATCTTTTGCCACTAGATTTAAGGGTTTATGATTTGATATATAGTGTAGTGACATATATATCATAAAATGGCTTGCCTTTATGGTTTGCTAGGGACGGACAGTGAAAATTGCAATCTGTACAGTGATTTTGGAGGATGTCCCTGACTCATTTCAATGTTAACAACAGTTGTTGCTATCTCTGTCTTAACTCTTTTATTAACATTCCACTCTGTAACAAACAGAGGATTACATATTGTAGATAAAGGTAGGGGCTTTCTTATGACTCCACATACTTGTACTCTCCTAGTACCTTTTGTTCACAGAGATATCACCACCTGTGCTCGGAATAGCATTTCCAACTTAGTTGATTCATGGAGCAGGAAAAATGAGTTCTTGTGCCAGTGTGAATAGAGTTGTGGGGAGGAAGCTGAGAAAGAGAAAATATGTAGGAAATGCATTTCTAATTTACCAAGATATGAGAATGAGCACCATTTTCTTACATATACTCCCGCTCACACAGTCTGTATGACAACTGGATAATTTATTCTAGGTGCACAAAGGTCTTAATTGGTACTGATAGTTATAGTATTCATCCCACAAAGAAATAAAAGAAAATAAAAGAATGCTTTCCTGGTTGGTACTTTTTCTTTTCTATATAACTTTTTTATAGTGGAGCACTTCAAATATACACAAAACTAGAGAGGGGATAGTATTTTTTAAATCCCATATGTTCAGCTTTAATCATTATCACATGAAGTCAATCTTGTCACTATACCTGCTTTGAATTATTTGAAACAAATCCTGGACATTATATCATCTTATTCAAAAATAGTTTAGTATGTGTCTATAGAAAGTAAGGACTCCTTAAAAACATAAGTTCAATACCACATTAAAAATAATTTCTTAATATTAACAAGTATTCAGTAAGAGCACAAATTTCATCAGTTAGGAAGCTTAGTGTTTTGTTTGAATAAAGATCAAAATAAAGTCCACATATAGCAATTGCTTGGCAAGTCTGTTATGACTATTTGAATCTAAAGGTTCCCCCAGAGGGCAGTCTCTCTCTCTGTGTCTCTGTCTCTTTCTGTCTCTGTTTGTCTCTCTCTCCACCCCCTTCTTTCTCTTATTACAATTTATTTATAGAAAATTATAGAAGAAACCAAGTTGTTTTATTGTAGTGCTTCCCCCAGTCTGGATTCTGCTGTTTATATCATTGTGGTGTTAACATCTTTCCTGTAGACTTGTAGTAGTAGACATCCCAAGCCTTCGTTGGGATTTACGCTCAGTGTTTCAGCAAGAAGATTTCATTGATGGTGTCATTTATTTCTACCCGAAGTCACAGAATGGATTGCCGGATTCATTAACTCTTTAGGAGCCTCAAAACGAATGTATTCTAACTCTATCGTTGTCTCATCATTTATTATCTGGATTAATTTTGCATAGAGAACCTTCCCTTCATAGCCTATTTGTTTACCCTGAAGTGCAGTTCACATAGGAAAAGCAGATATGTGCACAAATATTTTCCCTTTATTTACCAGTTTTAGGAATAATGATTTGGCTTTCCTGCATCTTCCTTGGGTGACCAGTGAGGATCTGTTTGTGTTTTGAAAAGAGTTGCCGTTCTTATTGATGCTTCACTTGCCCCACCTTTGGTCAGGCATCTCTTCAAGTTGGAACCCTAATTTTTTGGACATTATCTATAAATTTCTTGCCTTTTGTCATAACAAGATGTTCAGGGGCCATCTTGTGAATTTCATACTTCGGATTTGAAATAGGCAATTTTGCCATGGAGCTCTGGTTGCTTTATTTGAGGGTAGTATCCCAGTGTGTTATGTGTGTATGTATTTAATCAATAAAGGTGTTGCTGACATCTTCTATCACAGTAATCCATTATCTATAATATTTGCTTTTCATTATATTCATGCAGATTTCATATACAAATTTTAGAAAATGGAGGCAAACATTTGAGAAGATAAAACATTTTAAACTTTAAAACAGAGAAACTATGCTTGTGAGAAACTTCTAATCATGTTTTTCTTTTAGGGGGCTTAAATACTGCACCCACTTAAAATATTACAAACTTTTTTCCCCCAGTTCTTAGGTTTTGTATATTATGTGTGTATACATACATATATGTGTGTGTATACACACACACACACACACACATCCATGCATCCATCCATCCGTCCGTCCATCCTAGGTTCACTAGAGATTATATACATTAGACAGAATACTTGCCTATGTATTATTAAGCATTTTCTGTTTGAGTGTTTATGTTTCAATTAAGTGAGTATTAGCAATACGTGTTGCTGTTAGAATTGTGTAGTGAATCCAAAACTGGACAGCTTGTTGTTTATCATGCTCTTAAATCGGCAGATAATCCCTGCCAGCTGTATCAGATTTATTTTCTAACAACAAGAGCACATCTTCATATTGGTGACACAGTCCAGGAGACACAGTCCTGGAAACATAAAATGCACTTTCATCTGTCACAAGCCTGTTTCTGCTCTTTCCTCCTTCTCAGTTCAACTCCTTTTCCTTCTTATTTCTTTAATTGTCAGTTGGATTAGCAATAAAATGATGTTCTGTTTATGAATGCATCCTTTGTCTTTTAAAATCTGTTGTTCTCTTAACAGCCTGGAGAAACACATGCTGTCACATACTGAAGAGAGGGAATACAAGTGTGATCAGTGTCCCAAGGCATTTAACTGGAAGTCCAATTTAATTCGCCACCAGATGTCACATGACAGTGGAAAACACTATGAATGTGAAAACTGTGCCAAGGTACAGTGAATTTGTAGGCTACTTGGCCTCTCTCTGTCATCCTGCTCTCTCTTAATCCATCACTTGCTACGATATATAAAAACAAGCCTTCGGAGGGGAAACTATAAATATCTTGAGAAAAGTACACTGAGTGTTGTATGCGAAAAGGCATTAGTAGAGTGTATAAAAACACTTAGTGGGTATCCTTTTATTTTTGTAAGGGAGGAAGTGAGGCTTAATGGTGAGTTCCAGAACTAGGTGTCAGACATCCTTGGTAAATTCCTGGTTCCGCTACTGATTTGCCAGCGTGGAGTTGTTTTATGGCCTTGTGGAGAATGAAAATTTTATCCAATTCATGTTACTGATTGCTTTTAATAGCAATTTGTGAGGAAGTCACATAAAATTTCTGAATGCCTATTCAGAAAGAATGGGTGACTCTTACATTTGCAGATTTTTCCAACCAAGGGCTCACTGTAAATTATGACTTGGTTCTAATTAAAATGTGTAGAGCCTCTGTCAGTGCTGAACAACATAAGGATGATATGGAAGTACTCAACTTAGACCATAACTGTGAACTATGGTAAAAGTAATTCACTTCTTTTAATTTCATGTTTCTTAATTAACTCAAAGTTGTCCTGGTGTCATTAAAGTTGCTTTCTATTTCCAAAACACATTTCCTAGCATTTTAATAGCTTTTTTTTATGCCAGTGGAAATTTCTGTACCCCACCAGGTTACTGGGTAATCATTCTCCTGTGATTACCTTGTTCTGTGCACATTAAAATTTCGTATGTTTTTTTCCTCATAAAAAGTTAAAGACATTTGAAATTTCTTTAGGGATGTTTTGCTCTCAGATGTGTTGAGTGGCTTTTTTATTTTTGTTTTTAGTACAATGTCTAAAGGAATGGTTTTAGCTTGCTGGTAAGTCACTGAAAGAGTGTTAGAATTTAACGCCCTAGGGAAACTCTTTAAATAGATTTAAGATATGTTAGTCAAAATCCCCCAAATTTTTGTACACAATGTGTCTTTACTTAAAGGGCGAAAAAAGCACACGTTTTAATAATGGCATAACCAGCATTTTATTACTTAACTCAAGTCACTCTAAGTGGTATCAAAAAGGCCTTGAATAAGGCCTAATGGTGCCATTCATTATTTGCTCAACTGATACCAGTGGATACACCATGCTAAGGATATAGAGCAGAATAATTTACAGTTCCTACCCTAGAGGAGAGTACATTTTGGAAATTGGAGGAGAGTACACTTTTGGTCTTTGGGGTAAAGAAAAACAAAACAAATAAGCAAAATTTCTTCTTGAGTCATCCCGGGTCTTCTTTATTGTGCCCTTGAGTTAAGTTTCTTGATTAATCAGTACTCATTTCCTAGCAGGTTTTCACGGACCCTAGCAACCTTCAGCGGCACATTCGCTCTCAGCATGTCGGTGCCCGGGCCCATGCATGCCCGGAGTGTGGCAAAACGTTTGCCACTTCGTCGGGCCTCAAACAACACAAGCACATCCACAGCAGTGTGAAGCCCTTTATCTGTAAGTTTTCAACACTCCAGCCCTCCTTCCCACATCTGTCTCTCCTCCAAAAGGCACTGTGACCAGGAGAGTGACTGCACATGGCCTTTAGAGGGTCACTGTGTTAGCTATTTATGGTCCAATACAGTAGGGCTATTTATGATGACAAGTAAATCTTTTATAATCAGATCCATGGTATTTTGTCCTTGATTCCTGGGGTGTTTTCTTTTAGAACAAATCAATAACAGGTAGAGGAAAGAAAAGTCATTAGATAATCAAAGGGAAATCTCTCAGGTTGTAGGATTTAATCAGGACAATCAGATTTGTCTCATATCGTAAATGTTCATGGCTTTGTAAAGCAGCAAATAGCAGATACCACTAAATAAGATGAAGTGATTAAAAACCTGTTCTGGAACAGAAAGAGCTGGAAGAACCCCACCTGGGAAGTGGGCTTACGGCTCTGTGTGCATGTATGTGAGTATATGTGTGTGGAGAGAGCAAGGAGGATGAAATGCTTTTTAATCTACCCATTGTTGCCGATCACAGGCTGTTGGGTCTGTAGTTCTCTGTTACTTGAAGAAAAGCAGAACATTTTCACTTAGATGCTGGACATGCTGTTTCTCCTACCCACTGCACCAAAGCAAGTTTATAGGCAATGTGCTTTTAGGGGACATCTGATCTGACCACCTACTTGGAACATCCCTGTACAGAGCACTGTAGTAACATCCTTCAGATACAATAAAACTCAGCTCTCATTTGCTTTTTCTTCTCTTCACCCACTCCTATTCTCTGTATTGTGCTCAAACATTTTTTAAGTAAAATCAGTTGTTCTTAGTCTACCTGGGCAAAAATTCTGGGCTTCTTTGATTCCATGGCTTGGCTGGACATATAAATACAATGACTTATTGAGTTGTGCTACAAACTTCAAGACTGATTTTGGACCCAGATACGCATAGAATTGGTAGAAGCATACTCAGCACTTGGCAAGACCTCTGACTTTGGTTTCTAATAGGTATATGAGACACTACTACAGGACCTGATGGAAAAAACTAATTTTCAGTGCCAACATGGAGATGCCAGAGACTAACTCTGCTTTGCCTTGACACAGCCTTCTTTTGTGTGTCCAAGCACCAAAAGAGCTTTTCTTTCCTTTTCCAGCTTACACTAGAGTCCTGTTTTGCTCATATGTTCTTCTGTTCCCCGGGTGAAGAGGACTAGCAGATAAACAAAAGGGTGCTCTCGTCTCCCTTGGGGAAGCTCTGTTGAAGGTCACGGGAAATAAAGCATTCAATAGAAATTTTAGACTTCTTGTCTCAAAAAGGCATTCCTGACTCTTAAGTCTTAATGCCCTGAAAATGTACTTGGAAGTACTACAGGCATACGATATTAAATAGTTCATTTATTTCTGATTCCTCAGAAATAAATTTTGGTAAGTTTTATTATGTTTTGATGTGAAAAGAACTAGAATAAACCACAGAGAATTCTGATCACTCATTTAATGCTTTCTCTATTATTTAAAATAAAAGTCAGAAAATATAGACTTCTACTCTCGAAGATTCTGGGATCTGGAATTATAATTTTGTTGAAGACAAATGTTTCACTTTAAAGTGTCACAGGGTGTCCCTTTCCAATCAGATTGCATAAAGTATTTCCCTTGAATGATTTTCAGTAATTATTGGTAAATTTAAATAGCAGATGGCATTTTTTAAAATTTAAAATCTGACAGAGAACCATGGAGTAATTATGAATAATAGCCATGTAATTTCAGAACAAAAGAGTTTAAAGATCAGGAAATGGTGCGGAGACTTGAGTGGAGGAGGTTCACCTAGGGCTGATATCTGTTTCTCACTAGAAGGCCACACACCACGATTTACCCCCACTGGTGTGTTTATGGCAACTGTCTCTTATTACAGTGTGCTGCCACGCTTGAGCCCAAAGTTACCAGTGCTAAGGTAATTACTCACTGCCTTTACAGAAACCTCCAGCTTTCCCAAATAGAAACCACATGCTCTAATAGGCTGAATATATTCAAAATGCCTCTTAATTTGTTTAATAAGTAGAAAAATGCAATGTTAACTGCTGGCTAATTCCTTATTACTGAGAAAATTACAGTAGAGTACAGACTTCAACATCCATTGAACCAGTTTACCTGGAGGCCTGGTAGTTTGTAGTATGCCAGGCCCGTCCTTCAAGTGCTGAAAACAAAGCCTCTGCCTAAGAAAACATCCCAGATTCAATGTTCTTGAGCCCAGACACAGACACCACTCAGTCATGTAACAAAGGGTGCCACCAGAAAAATCAGCTGAACTTCTGTTACTCCAATAGAGAGAAGCTCTTGATTTTTTTAAAGCCATCTGATTGTAAGAAAGAAGTGTGGAGAGCAACATTTCCTTACCAATAAATGACAAGCCTTTGAAAAACTTATGTCTTGGTTGAATACTCATCAAGACATTTTTTCAATGCCTTTTAAGAGGTGTTGCTTTCCTACTTTTTATAATTCCAATAATAAAATGTTGTTATTGCTTGTAGCTGAATTATTCTAATATATCTAGTGAATGTCTGATGTTTCTACCTTCTCCATGATATGATTTTAATTAGTGTATCAAACAATTTAAGTTAGATGTATATTTGTGGTGTGTGGTTAAATCGTATATACTTTTAAAGCCGACTCTGGTCAATATATTCTGGTAAAATAATTTGAAAAGATGTCACCCACATCTTCTATTCCCATTAAAATGCATGTTATAGCCTCTATAATGTGATTCATCCCACAATTGAAGGCACCTTTAATATTACCAAACGCATTGATATATGCAACAATACAGTTTAACATTTAGTAGTAACAGAAAGAGATATACCCTCACTTAGTACTTCTTGTTTGGATGTATGTGAGATAATCCAAGTTCTGGGTGAGTTTTGCTTGACTGAAAGTTTATAAAATCTCCTTGGCATGGGGTTTTCATTTTATTTTATTTTATTTTTTGATTATTATTGCTTTGACTTAGAAGCACAACCATTCTGCACTTGAAGGCAGCCATTGTATGAAAGCAATAAGTGTTGCATTTTGTCTTCAATTTAATTTCTTAAAATAAATTTGTTTCAACAATTACCAACAAGGTACATCTTGTTTCTGCATGTATTGAACATGCACAGAAGTGTTAAAGTAAGCTCACACATAACGTGGCTCAATCCCATAAAATAAAATAAAAAAATATGATGCTCAGGGTACTGATACTGTATTCCTGCTGGACCATGAAGTGAGTGAGGAATTTTACCTGGTAAAGGAGTTGTTAAGGGTTGCAAAGTTTGGTCTTAAAATATACTTGACTACAGTATAGTGGCACATGTGTGAGGAGGGAGATTCTACTTTACTGGCAAATTCTTAGCGAAGAGGCATATTTCACAGCTGCACCCAATGCTGTGTCCTTCTTCCTGGATTAGAGCTTTCACAGTGCTCTCCCCTACTGACCGTAGCTGGCTATCACACACTGGAGTCAAACCTGAGATAACCAGTGTAGATATGACAACAAGTGGACATG
The DNA here is from genome assembly GCF_002776525.5 of Piliocolobus tephrosceles. Classification (NCBI taxonomy): domain Eukaryota; kingdom Metazoa; phylum Chordata; class Mammalia; order Primates; family Cercopithecidae; genus Piliocolobus; species Piliocolobus tephrosceles. The sequence goes on from NC_045435.1 coordinate 118,104,176, forward strand.
TTTCCCAAGGACGGGGGTTTCATAAATGCAGGAAGGTTAGTGCAACCACTGGTGTGAGGGGAAGTCAGAGGACGTGATCATAGTTCATGGGAACCAGCAATGCAGGATGGGCTACATTCAATTTAGTTTCCTTTGCAGGCTTAAAATAGAGCCATTGTAAATTATGTCAGTCTTTCTCAAATCATGAAAATGATTGTTAAAAAAAGTCTCAGAATACACAATGTGCATTGTTTTGTGGCTTTGATGTGTGAATGATGAGAGCATATGATATAATACCAATTAAATAATAGCAGGGCAGTCACAGGCTTTTTCCCCAAAGGGAGAGGCAATAAAGGTGAAGTTTCTGGTTGAGGATGTTTTATTTTGTTTTGGTGCCTACAAAATAGAATTTTTAAGTACTCTAAAATTTGAAAGGGATTCTTGTTATGTTTCAGATGTAATACATTTTAAGACTTTAATTTTCAACATTATATTAGTATAATTGTGTGGAGAATCAATGCATGATGGAATTTAACTTTCCATAAATATTTAAATACACAAATATTATGCAAAATATTGCACAATGGGGGTGACAAAATATATATACCTATATATATGAAATATTTGTGCTGCCTCAAGACATTTGTCAGGTTGGTTGCCTTGCTTTGGAATCTAGTGAAATGGGGTTTTCTGTGTTTGGAGCACCCAGATTGGTGCCTCCAATGTCTTTTACTAGCTTCCTAATTGAAATTTTGAGTAAACCAATTGTGATATTTGCTAAATTCAGAAGCAATTGACATAAAGCCTGAGATTCTTTTTTGTTGTTTGCACACAGGTGAGGTCTGCCATAAATCCTATACTCAGTTTTCAAACCTTTGCCGTCATAAGCGCATGCATGCTGATTGCAGAACCCAAATCAAGTGCAAAGACTGTGGACAAATGTTCAGCACTACGTCTTCCTTAAATAAACACAGGAGGTTTTGTGAGGGCAAGAACCATTTTGCGGCAGGTGGATTTTTTGGCCAAGGCATTTCACTTCCTGGAACCCCAGCTATGGATAAAACGTCCATGGTTAATATGAGTCATGCCAACCCGGGCCTTGCTGACTATTTTGGCGCCAATAGGCATCCTGCTGGTCTTACCTTTCCAACAGCTCCTGGATTTTCTTTTAGCTTCCCTGGTCTGTTTCCTTCCGGCTTGTACCACAGGCCTCCTTTGATACCTGCTAGTTCTCCTGTTAAAGGACTATCAAGTACTGAACAGACAAACAAAAGTCAAAGTCCCCTCATGACACATCCTCAGATACTGCCAGCTACACAGGATATTTTGAAGGCACTATCTAAACACCCATCTGTAGGGGACAATAAGCCAGTGGAGCTCCAGCCCGAGAGGTCCTCTGAAGAGAGGCCCCTTGAGAAAATCAGTGACCAGTCAGAGAGTAGTGACCTTGATGATGTCAGTACACCAAGTGGCAGTGACCTGGAAACAACCTCGGGCTCTGATCTGGAAAGTGACATTGAAAGTGATAAAGAGAAATTTAAAGAAAATGGTAAAATGTTCAAAGACAAAGTAAGCCCTCTTCAGAATCTGGCTTCAATAAATAATAAGAAAGAATACAGCAATCATTCCATTTTCTCACCATCTTTAGAGGAGCAGACTGCGGTGTCAGGAGCTGTGAATGATTCTATAAAGGCTATTGCTTCTATTGCTGAAAAATACTTTGGTTCAACAGGACTGGTGGGGCTGCAAGACAAAAAAGTTGGAGCTTTACCTTACCCTTCCATGTTTCCCCTCCCATTTTTTCCAGCATTCTCTCAATCAATGTACCCATTTCCTGATAGAGACTTGAGATCGTTACCTTTGAAAATGGAACCCCAATCACCAGGTGAAGTAAAGAAACTGCAGAAGGGCAGCTCTGAGTCCCCCTTTGATCTCACCACTAAACGAAAAGATGAGAAGCCCTTGACTCCAGTCCCTTCCAAGCCTCCAGTGACGCCTGCCACAAGCCAAGACCAGCCCCTGGATCTAAGTATGGGCAGTAGGAGTAGAGCCAGTGGGACAAAGCTGACTGAGCCTCGAAAAAACCACGTGTTTGGGGAAAAAAAAGGAAGCAATGTCGAATCAAGACCTGCTTCAGATGGTTCCTTGCAGCATGCAAGACCCACTCCTTTCTTTATGGACCCTATTTACAGGTAAGCGTGTATGGGAGATGACAAAATATGAACAGATGTATGAAAGGTGTTATTTACACTGTAAAGTGATGGCTTTTTAACACGTCATTTTTACTATTATTATAAAACAGAGTGAAGTTGTTTGATCTAGTGAACTCATTTTTTATTCTGAAAGTTGGATCATTCTGTTTGAACTTATTTTTAGATGTTTCTGAAGTTGGGGGTTTGGAATAGGACTACAGAATTTTTTTCCCTTGACAATAAATTTATTTTTAAACACTTTATTTGGAGTGGAAAATATGGGAAAATCATATTTAAAGTAAATTGTCAAGTGGCGGAAGAATGAGGATCCTGAAGGATTAATGCAAATATGCGTGGGTACTAAAATGGGTCAGGTTCTTTGGAATAGGGGGGGATATATAACAGCAAGAGTCCACTCTTTGTTAACCTACCAACATATCCTTAATAAGGGCTAGTCATATTGTTTCTAAATAACTCTCTCAGGAGCCCCCAAGTAAATGAAATATTAATCACAGAGTATGTTTTGTACATAATATGAGTAGTTGGCATAAAAAATGTCTCTGTTTAATAGCTTCATTATCCGGTTTCCTTTGATGTAGCAAAAAAATCTTGGGGTGAAACATACAAGTTTAATAAAAGATCTTTTTGGCAATATTCAATAATATTCACTTGACCAAAGTGATTTAGTTTTAAAATACTAGTGTTCTTTAAATGGGTATGAATAATATGTTTGTTACATATTTTGAATATTACAAACATTTTCATATTTACTTTGTCATTCTAATCTTGAACATTGTCAAGAGTTCATGGAACATGCGGAAAATTTTTTATTGAACTTATCTAACATTGGAGTATTTTCATATTTTGCCTAATTCTCTTTTGTGAAGAGGAAGTGTGCTATTATTTAATTCAACAGTATTTATCAAGTCAATATAACTTAATGGGTACTAGAGCTGCAAGTTCTTCTCACTTAAAATTCTTCTATGTGTGTGTATATATATATATATATATATTTTTTTTTTTTTTTTTCTGAGACGGAGTCTCGCTCTGTCGCCCGGGCTGGAGTGCAGTGGCCGGTTCTCAGCTCACTGCAAGCTCTGCCTCCCGGGTTTATGCCATTCTCCTGCCTCAGCCTCCGAGTAGCTGGGACTATAGGCGCCCGCCACCACGCCTGGCTAGTTTTTTATATTTTTTAGTAGAGACGGGGTTTCACCGTGTTAGCCAGGTTGGTCTCGATCTCCTGACCTCGTGATCTGCCTGTCTCGGCCTCCCAAAGTGCTGGGATTACAGGCTTGAGCCACCGCGCCCGGCTCTTCTATGTATATTATCTACAACGCATTAACAAGGAAACACTGTCAGTATGGAAAGAACTACCCTCACTTGAATATGATAAAGTATTATGAAAGGACAATACAAAATATCTCAGTCCTGTCAGTACCAATTTTGGTTACTCTTTAAAATTATTATATCTTAATTCCTTTGGCAGTCCTGTTACTAGAGAAGGAAAAAAAAGACAAACATGTCTTCCGTATTTTGTGTGTAGATTGTAGTCACACATTTCGGGTCAGGTCATATTTCCAACTCAGTGATGTGTCTCAGTCCTTTGTTAAGATAATTTTTCAGACTTTCCTTTTTATACCCTCTCAATAGCAACTGGCTTCCAATTCTTCCACACATCTCTTGCACTCATCCTCATCACCTACTAGCATTCCTCTTACTCACTGTGATCTCCAACATCTCTCTGGTGCTTGTCTCAATTAAGACCTAGGCCTGTCATTTTGCCAAACTCATGAAAGACCTAGAACCCAGTTTTAGTGGCAGACTTGGGTTGAAATCTTAGCCTTCTCATGTCTGAGACTTAAAAAAAAATCCATAAAATGTATATAACATCACCTACTTCAATAAGTGGAATAATATATGCAACACACATATATCACATATATAATATCAGTAAGTGGTAGCTATTTTATTCTGCTTTAAGAGTGCATACATCTAAAAGTATTTTGAATTACCAAGTTGGTAAAATGAATTAATTCAACATAGATATATTATTTCCCTATGTGCTTAATACAAAACAGGATGGCAAACATTTCTAAAGCAGAAGGGATATATAGGTAAGTTTTATGTGTGTCTCTCTCTCTTCAGAAAGCTCCCCATTCTCTTCTCACCACACCCATCCTATCTGCCTGCCTTCTTTATCAGCAGTGGCATCCAAAGAGCATATATGCTCTCTCTCTGAATATATATTAAATATAATTTACATAAAATATTTATATATTATATATTATGCTATACGTTTAAATATAAGTATATATTGAGAGAGAGAGAGAACTTCAAAGAGTGGCTAGCAGTGTATATGCTTGGAAATGCCCTTACTATTATTGACAAATATGGAAGGAATAGAGTGCATATTTGGGAGAACACTTTCTTGGTAGAAAATGGCTGTAGTATTCAAAATCAGCCTTGACCTCATGATTTCAAAATCATCACTCATTCTTGTCTACATTTGGAATGGAAAGGTACTGAATTTGTGACAAATACCTCTAATTTAGTGACTCCTCATTTTTCACATTTTCTCATTATTCTTATTCCTAGTCATTCAGTAGGGTTTTTCCATTATAAATAGGATCCTCCCTCCTTAAGTACCTGGGAGTGTCATGAGTAACCTCCAAGAAATGGACAGATGTCTTTATATTTTTATGAGCGTGCTTCCCAGAAACCTACCATTGGCTTTATTGTTAGATGCTTTAAATGTCAGTGATTATGCAGTGATTGATATGTGAGACTGATTCATCTCCAAAATCTAATTTTAACCTTTCAGAGTAGAGAAAAGAAAACTAACTGACCCACTTGAAGCTTTAAAAGAGAAATACTTGAGGCCTTCTCCAGGATTCTTGTTTCATCCACAAGTAAGTATTTTGGATTTGAGATTTCCAGCTTGTAAACTAACTTGTTGATCCTGAAAAGCAGGTGCAATGAAATGAAAGACATCTTGAGAACATTAGGATTTCCTATGACGCTGGTGTGGAAGAACACAGGAAATTCTAGCAGAATTAAAACCCAAGCTCTTTAAAGAAAAATTAGTTAATATATGTGTAAAGATAACATGGTTTCAGTGTTAAATGATTGTCTGCTATTAACTGTTTATTGAGTTAAAGTGCATTTTGGAGTGAGCAGGACTCAGTTAAGAAAATAAATATCCAAGCTGTGCTTTGTGTGTGGTGGTTGCTGATACTGAGAAATAGATCATACTGTGACTCGTCCCAAACTCATGAAGGTCATTCTTGTTCTTTTAGAGCTTAGATAAAAACAGGAAATGAGTCTACCTGACAAGTTGTTACCACAGAGGGTGAAGGAATTTATCTAGAGACCACTGAGCATTCCAGCAAAGCTCTGTAATTGCACAAGAATTCACCACAATGCAAAGTGCTATTTGCTGAATAGAGTTGTGTTCATTTATCAAAATATATACAGTCTATCATTGCAAGGAAAATACAAAGCAGCACTATCTCTAATTGGTTCATCCTAAAGTCCTTATACATTTAGTAATTTTAAAAAATGGGTTTACATATCAACCACCATCTGGAAAATCGTACTGAAAGAACAAATATGGTATATAAACATCTTGAATAAGGTTTCTTAATTTAAAATTTATTTTACTTTTGTTTAAAGGATGCAAACTCTGGTCTTTATAGATAGCAACATTTTAATGAAACTTCTTAAAAACAGAGTAAACTAATTTGTTCTGTTGCAATATGTTCAAACAAAAAATGATGGTTCTCTAATAAAATCGGGGGAGTTTATGCCAGCTGTCTTATGGAGAGCTATGAGGTAATTAAATTAATTAAATCAAGATAATGGGATATGATTCTTTTTTCCTTTTCCTTTCTGTTACCTCTTTTACACTTTTTTGAGTATCTTTCCAGAGTCCTGAATAAAGAGTATGAGTGTTGTAACACAATCTTCTGGGTTAGTTGGATAAATCTACTATTGCTAAAGAACTCTCACTCCCTTTCAAAATGAGATAATGTATGGTTTAGCAGTAAAAGTTTTAGAAACATTCCAGTTAGTATTAATTTTATATAGGAAGATTAAAGAGTGTTATTCACATAATTACTTTATGGAAAAGAAGTAAGTTATAAAACAGTTAATGTTTATCGGGACTATATTTTATATTTAGACTGATCTAAGTAGTACTTGTAAAGTTTCATAGGCTAATAAACTGGAATGTAGCACATATTTTGTGTCGGATATTGTACAAAAAGTACATCTCTCCTGATAGCTTCCTGTATAATTTTAAGTAAATATGTATGAGGATATAATATTCATATATGCATTAATGTTATAATAATTAATTACAGTACTATTAATTACAGAAATCATGATTTTCATGTTCTGCTAATCTTTACAATTTGGTAATTAACCATTTCAAAATTGAGTGCCATGGGTACATGATAGAATGGACAGAAACCAAAACAGGGATTCAGTGTCTTTTAGTATCTTAGTCTACCTGGCTCTAAGTTTTCCTGTTTGTAAAATGAGAGAGTTGGGTGTAAGGTTTCTATCCACTTTGAAATTCAAAAATGTTTTGCTAACCATGGTAAATTTACCATTTCATAAGATGGGGAGTTTTGTCAACCATTAATTCTGTATGAATTTGCAGCTGTTAGCAATATAGTAGGTATATATTTTAAAATAAAATTATAAGAGAGCAGATATGTTATATTTTAATTTTCCCAAATTAATTAAGGATCACAAAAGATGAGGCATGTGTCCAGGGCTTCGAGCATAGCAGTTATTCCTCAGATCTTCACAAACACACCTGTGGGAGCGCAGTGGCAGTGTTTTCCTCCTACACCAGAATGTCACGTCTTGGTATAAGGGACTCCCTATTGCTGTATGTTGATATTAGAACAGGACCCAAGAGTGATGATCAAAATACTTAAAACCTGATGTGTCATGAATACCCACCAATCAGAATGGATTTCTGCCATTCTGGAGCAGGATACTGGAGGCTCTAGCTGCACCAACTGCCAATGTTTTATTTGCTGGATAGTGGGACTATCTGAGGGGTGTTTGGGGACGAGGCCAGGGAAGCAAGGGAACATTTAGAGTGCTTAGGGCAAAGGCTATTTACCAACTGTTACAGAAATATTTCATTGTTTTTATAACCATCATGACTGTTTTCGTGTGTCGTGCTATGTATAGCTGGGATACAAGCTGGGATACAGGCAAGCCCTCTTCCTCTTTAATCAAGTCTTACCCTTCCCAGAGTAGCTGGAAGAGTTGGCATTTGTGTACACAACATATTTAGCATTGTGCTTGGCATGTGGAAGGACCTAAATGAGGAAGAGCTCTTATTAGTGGGTGCAAAAACATTTTATTATAAATATAAAGGGATGTTATTAAAACACCCTCCTCTCATCCCCTGCCCAATTTCTTTGCCAGGGCCATGCCATGTACTAGGAGTACTTGAAAAGATGCTTATTGTATTCTTGGCATGACCTCACTGCAGAAGTAAAGGGGGCACAGATCAAGGAGCCAAAGCAGAATGACTTGCCTCTGTTCTCAGTGCTTGTTATGATTTCATAGCTAATGTGCTTGCATAAAACTGTTCATCGCTTTATTTTCCATTTAAGTATATTGGAGCAGATCACATGGATTCTCTCAGCTTCTGGATCTTCATTTCAAAATGGGAATAATATCTGCCCTATCTATTTCTTAGGGTTGTCATAATAATAAAGGGGTATCACATTCTCAATGTTTTAAGAAAAAGAAATAAGGATGCTTCATAGTGGTATTCTCTGGGCAAGTCTGATTTTACAATTTTTGCATATCTTTATATTGTTCTCAGCATATCCCTTCCCATTCCATAATTCCTAGTCAGTGATAAGTGAACACCTTGGTAAATAAAAATCTACTGAATTTTATTGAAAGATTATTAGGCTATATTACTGCCTTTTGGAATAATATGTATTTTAAAAATTCTGTCAAAAATACTTAGAAGATACATGAGTACATACATCAAAATTAAAAGATAAATGCCGAGGGTCTCAAGTCTTCTCTTAGTTCAATTCTTGAAGAAGCATGTTTGCTCTATCAGACCAGGTGAGAACTATTTAGTCCTCTAGTTTTCTTTTACAAATCAGTTAGTTTACTCTAAGGGAGAAATAAGCACAATAGAGGCTTTCTCTGCATATGTGGTTGAAAAATATTTATGGTCACTATAATTTTGAAAAGGAGTTGAATGGCCACAAATAGGTCAGATGCAGGGAATGTTATTACTTTGTGACCTCTGAATGTCCATTTCATTTGTTCCTATTTTGGATCCTTTGCATTCACGATGATAGCCCATTTGAATGTCCATGGAAGTCATTTGTCAATTACACTATTGTAAAAGTGGCTATTATTCCTTGGTTTGATGTTTCTATACTTTTAATATTATTTTTGGTTATTTGCACGTTTTATTTGCAAATGTTTGGCTTTGAATACATCTGCAACAGACTCTTTTTTTTACTTCCATTTCTGTCCTTTCTTCATTCTTTTGTATTTTCTTTCTTTTAAATTGGCTGATTATCCTGCTACTACATTCCAAGGAACTGAGGAGACAGTCTTTTCCTAAGTTATAATATGTGAAAAATCACTTAAATCTTCTGTTCTTCATGTTCTATTTTTGCTTTCAACAAGTATTTCTTATGGTTACATTTCTTCCGCAATCAAGTTTTCATCCTTTAAAAACTACGTATCTTTCTTAATAAAGACACCACAATGTATATAAGCAAAATATGTATCTCCTTTAACCAAGCAAAATGATATTTTAAACTTTCGTGTCTCCTGGAAGAGCTTCTAACCCACTGAAGGTTTTCCCAGTGAATCTTGTCATAAATTGTCATTAATAGCTAGAACTTTTTAGTTTTCCATTAACATTCTTAACTGTTCTGACTACTGATGGTCTGAGTCCTATACTAATAAAAATCAAGTAGTGAATTTCCAAGTACATTATCCTTTGATTATCCTTTTGTTATTCAGTGATTCATATTTGAGTAAATATATTTTCTTTGTTATTAACGTTATAAAAATGCAAGAGATTGGATTTTTACAGGAAATGGCTTAATTTTTAGCTATTAGAATAAATTTATGGATATTGTTTTATAGCAAGTAGTAATTAATAAAAAGGAAGCATCTGATTTGCTGTAAGATTCTCTAGTAGGTAGCGTTTAGCTTTCTTGTAAAAATGAACCTTGATTCAAACATTTCATTTAGGTAAATAGAGGAAATTCAACAGTGTTATAAAAATATTTAATTTTTATTTCCAAAGCTTTTACTCAAGGTACAGTTGCATGATAAGAAAAAACTACTAATTTAGTACAAATGTTAATTTCTCAAAGGATAGATTGCAATAAAGATACCAACACAGAAGTAATTTTTTGTTTTTGTTTCAATTTTGCTCCCAGTTCCAACTGCCTGATCAGAGAACTTGGGTAAGTTTCCTACTTATATTTTTGACTAAAATGATGTAGCATTAAAAAGAAAACAGCTTAACATTCTAAATTGCTGTACAGACGTAAAGAATTCTGAACCCCTTTCCATTACATGATATGGCTCCAGCAGATAGTTGACCTGCTTTCTCAAGCTGCATTCTTTCAGTTATAATTGGGCATTTAGTGAGCTAGAAATTGTTTACAGAATGATTTTATTCGATAAATCTGATCCATTCCACATAATTATACCTTGATATGGAACCCTTTCTGGACACCTGGGAACACCCTGTTAAACCAGGCTTCGAAATGGGTCACTAAGTGAAAACAACCATTATTTGGTGGAGCCTGTATCAGCATGTAAAGATGCTTTTGATAAAGCCTTCTAAAGGATAAAACCTGAACTTGTGTGTAGATACAGGCTGATATGGGAATTCACATCCATATATCCCAGGGCAGAAATTGGTTCTGGCTATTTGAAGATATAAAACTAAATGTTTACAAATCCATATGTAACTAGTGAATGGATCTTTTAGCATCTAGTCTCACTTCCTTGACTTTCAGTTACTATTTCCGGATACAGTCAGTTTCAGTTAATATATTAGGGGATAGCTTTATTTTTTATTATGGAAGATACTCAGGATACAAAGAATACTGCTTATTTAGTTTTTACCCCCAAATAAAACTCGGTCAGTGGAAATAACATATAGTTAAAAATATTCTCTAAGTATATGTGTTTTTGTTTCTCTTTTTCACTGAAAATTATCCTGATTTCTGATGAATGGGCAAAATCTTGGGATATAGTTCAGCTGTCCTTTTAAAGTCACTGGATAATTATATATAAACTTAGTTGAAGCATTTTAGCACTAACCTGTTTCCTCTATTTGATGTTAGTTTTTCTTTACCAGAAATTTCTTCATTTTACCTCTTTTGTGGAATACGTAAAATTGTGATTTTTCTCATTCTGATAGACTTTTAAGGTTTAAGTTTATTTCAAAAGTATACAAATATTTATGGAGAGAGAGGGAGAGAGATCAACCCGCTAACTTAGGCAAAGTTGTGCAATAGATGGGGTTGTTTTCTGATTATCCTGGCCTGCATTTCCAGTCTTCTTCCTTTGCATTTCCTGCTAGAGATCTGTCTTGAGTATTGTGCCTCATGGTCCTCATCTTTTCTAAGGTACAGTATGACTTTGACAATAGCTCTGTTGTTAGCTGGTTGAAGCTTAAGGTGTTGACCCCCTGCATACATGGCCAATGATTGTGCCAACTTACAAAGGCAATATAGATTTTAAGTTAAACTACCTTTTCTTACAATACAACAGCATAGTGATTGCTGTTGCAATGCTTTGAAACATTCCCATTCCATTGAGTCACAGGTTTTTTGGAGATGTGATTTACATTTGTATTACAAAACAGATAGTAGTAGGGAATATTAAAGATACATGTTTATAATTTTTAGTGGTAAAGAAATCTCTATGTGGATTGTTTATAACACAAAGGATACATGCTTGAGGGGATGAATATTCCATTCTCCATGATGTGATTATTTCACATTGTATGCCTGTATGAAAACATCTCATGTATCCCACAGGTATATACACCTACAATGTACCACAAAAAATAAAGAAAAAACTAAGTGATTTCATAATCATGACTGCTGAATGTGATACATGGAGTGAGATAACCACAAAATAGGAATATTTACTTCTCCCTCATATGACCATGATTTTGAGATTTCTCAAGATTATCAAGTGAATAAATATAGAAAACTACCAAATCTACAAACTTTCCCATCATAAGTTATTTATGAAAAGTTAGTTATTTTATGATAAAGTCATGTGTAATCTAATTTGTAAAACATTGGGTCACATGATTAATGGTGTTGTTGGACATATCATTTCATATAATCAGGTTGTCACTTTAATAGTTTTAATGAGAAACCTTTTTATGTCATCAATTATTGGCTGCCAGATAATAAATGTTAAGTTAAGTGCTTAGGACCCAGTTGATAATATCTTGCCTGCTGAAATGTTTTTAAAAATACTAACTTTATTTGACTAGAGAGATAGCTACATTTTTTGGTAGAAGCTAGGGAATTGTGTCTAAATATTAGTTTGCGTCAGTATAAAGTTAATAGCCTCTTGGGGACTGGAACAGGGTGAAATGACTTCCTCTTCCAGACATCTGGCTGCGGATAACATCAACTATTATATATGTAAATAAAAATTACTGTTCCATAGGGAAAAAACTGTCATTTACTGATCTTAGATTAGCCTATGACATTAATGAGTCACAGGGTAATATATTTTTAAAATATATGATCTAACTTTTACCCCTTTGATTTCCCCATTCTCAGCAAATTTCTTATTCGTCATAGTAGCTATTGCTCTTCTTATTTGATTTTTTCATAATTTAAAAACATATAGCTAGATTCTGTTCCATTTATTCCAATTTATCTTGATTTTTAAAATTTAAAATTAATCTCAAAACTTACTATTTCTCCTGCAAAAAGTGTGTTATTTTTGGAGGAACATCACGTGAGTCAGACCAGCCAGCCAGAGAAAGTTGGGGTTTTGATCTGTACAGTCAATAGAGCTCATGTTAATCCAATACCCTAATCATAGGTATTGACTAGGGCTGATGATGGTCACAGAACTGCCGAGTTGCCCCAACTAGCAGATGTCTGAGTCACTTCTGTTTATCTTAATGTGGAAACTCATTCTTTTCAACTGAGGTCAAGTGCTGTAAGAGCAAATATTAGGAAGATGAAAAGAAGGATTCAACGAAGGCTTTTATGTTGTTTCAGTGGTTGCTGGCTGGGCAGAAAATGTTTTGTGTACGTGTGTATGTGTGTTAACAGTTACCCTCAGCTCGCTTCCCATCTTCTTTCCCTCCCTTTCCCCACTTCAATTTAATCCTCTTTTCACTTGACACCGGAAGCCAAAGGTGGGGTCAGCTTGTAAGACACTTGCATAACCCTTATTCTTTTTCCTATTACCTTTAAGAATGTCATTATTTAGCCATCAAGCCCATAATCTATTTTCTTGTTTCTTGATGGTTTTCCCAAATCGAAACAGTTTGAGGGAAAATAATCACAGTGATCTTTCTTCAAAAGGAGCTAGCCATTAGCAGCTACTAAAGCAAGACACATTTCTCAACAGCCAATTGCTCTCAAATAACTTGAAGGACTTGTAGTTTATGTGTGCTGAAGATGAAAGCCGAGAATAATAGTCATGAGTAAGCTATTTTCCATATAAAAGGAAACGTGTTTCTGTAAGATGTTTTGTTGCAGGAATCTGAGTATGTCAGCAGGATGGACACTCAAATGATTTAAAACCACTAGATAATGAACTTTTACTTAAATATTAAATGTACCTAAATAAAACATTTATAATCACTACCCGTGCACTAACTGTTCTTCCGAATAAATGTGTGTGATCATGACCCTTACCCATGCTTGTTACTAGTGCTAATCAGTTTGAAGGCCAGAGGTTATTTTTCACTCAGAAAACTTATTTCTTGCTTTCTTGCTGGGTGGAATCTAAAAATGATTTTCTACAAGGAACAATTAGAAGGAAGAAATGCAAATACAAGAGTATCACAAAAATTTCTGGATTGATTTTTTAATAAAGAAATCCAAAGTAACATGGACATGCTAATGCTCTGTCTAGAAGGGAATAATGACCGTGTTCTGCAGAGACAGAACTTCCTCCAACCTCTGTGAGCAGCAGCATCATTCCATATCTCTGCCCTGTGATCAGTATGTGTCAAAATCCTTCATCGTGACAAATGTGCTGTCCACTTGCATCTGTGGAGAATGTTTTAGCAGCTGAGTGATTATGAATCAAACCCCTGAGCTTATAGCCCTTACTGCCTCCCAATGCATTCACATTTGTCGTCTGACAAGTAAATGTATCTTGACTTTCCTCTGAGATTTTTTTGTACCGTGTTTGATGAAAGACATTTGGCAAATTGGCAGTAGTACCCTGTACGTTGCAATTTGTAGCTAGCATTAGGAGTCCAGGCATGAAATGAGAGGGCAGGCTCCAGGATAAAGGGGGAAAAAAAGAGAACTAACTAGAACATGAATAGTCACTTGAAGAATCAAACACACAATATTCCTTTTGTGAGAAGAGATCATATTCAGGCCATGCTGTCAGATTTTGCTCTGCTTTACAAAGTTGATGGTATTCTGTCCAGTTGGGTGTCCACAGAATATATGTCTTGTAAATTTTTCCTTCTGAGTAGGAAATGTTGCCTTTTATTTTTAACTTGAGATCATAAATTAGGCCTTCATCTCTGTCCTGCTGTCTCATTAGCAAAAAGATAGTTTCTTGGGTTGACCAGTTGTTTGAACTTGCAGTCATCATCTCAATTCTTATGTATCTTCTGGTCGAGCATCACAGCTCTTTGATAATTTTATATAATGTATATACCCTAATCATAGGTATTGACTTGGATAAACACCTTTTAAAATAGCTTCTTGAGCTTTCTAATGGCACACTGCCCTGAGAATCAAATAAATAATGGGTGAGTTGATTTAACAGGATGGCCTGAAAGCTTGTTTTTCTACTTAAAAATTCAGTAATAAGCAGCTTCCAAATAAAATGTGAGCCCTGAGGAAAACCAACATGTTGAGAGGGTCAAAGGAAAGGGGAGAGTCCCTCTGGCTGTGGAGCTTAAGAATCAAGCTAAGGCTGGGCACAGTAGCTCATGCCTATAATCCCAGCACTTTGGGAGACTGAAGCAGGGGAAAGGCTTGCTTGAGACCAGGAGTTCAAGACCAGCCTGTGCAACATAGTGAGACTACATCTCTACAAAAAAATTTTTTAAAAACAGTGATCAAGCCAACTTTAAAAGTAAATGCCATCCTCTGCTTGTGACTCTCAAATAAGTGTGCAGGTGAACAAAAACTTGAAGATTATAAACAACAAAAATTAGATTATTGGGGGGGAAGAATTAGGCAGGGATAGTTTTCTTTCAAGAATGTTTCTCTAAAAGCATAGTTACATGAACTGCTCCCCCTGTCTTACAAGGTACATGCCAAGTTATGTTATATGAAATTATACTAACATATGACAAACTGTCATTTCAACTCAGTCTTTGTCTTTGATGAAATTAATATTTAATCAAAATTATTTGTATATGATCCCACTTAAAAATATGGCATATCCAGATGGTAATTTAATGTAGTCTTAGGCAATACCCTCCTATACATTTAATTTTTTTCTTTCTGAGTTACACATATTTGGCTTAAGCTGTAATTTTGTAACACTTCATGTTCTTCCATGCTTTCAGTTCTTTTCTTGGGACTGCATGGTTCTTATGGTTTTCATTGCCTAGGCAAGGCATATAGCAACTTTCCCTATAATTTCCATTACGTTAATATCCATCCCATGATACTAATGCTGTCACTTAATCAAATAAAAAACTTGACTTGGCTTTATTAGCTCTCTTATGTATTTCAATGTTCAATTATATATCAGATTATGATAAAATGGCCTAACCAAGGTCTTATGGAAAAAGTTCACTCAGCATTTTATAAGCTTGGTTCTAATTATGGTATTTCCCAAATAAATCAATTCTGTTGTTGTTTATTTAATATTGGGATACTACAGTCTCTTTCTACAACCCATCGCAGATTTCATGCTTCCCTTTTTTTTTTTTGAGACGGAGTCTCGCCCTGTCACCCAGGCTGGACTGCAGTGGCCGGATCTCAGCTCACTGCAAGCTCCGCCTCCTGGGTTCATGCCATTCTCCTGCCTCAGCCTCCCGAGTAGCTGGGACTACAGGCGCCGCCACGTCGCCCGGCTAGTTTTTTGTAGTTTTTAGTAGAGACGGGGTTTCACCGTGTTAGCCAGAATGGTCTCGATCTCCTGACCTCGTGATCCGCCCGTCTCGGCCTCCCAAAGTGCTGGGATTACAGGCTTGAGCCACCGCGCCCGGCCTCATGCTTCCCTTTTAATGATGTCCTTGGTTTGCCAGAGATTATCATAGAAGACAAGATGCCAAATGCTTCATGGTCTTGTGCTTTTACCTTTCAGATGTCAGCTATTGAAAACATGGCAGAAAAGCTAGAGAGCTTCAGTGCCCTGAAACCTGAGGCAAGTGAGCTCCTACAGTCAGTACCCTCTATGTTCAACTTCAGGGCGCCTCCCAGTGCCCTGCCAGAGAACCTTCTGCGGAAGGGAAAGGAGCGCTATACCTGCAGGTAACTGCATAGTTAATCATGGCTGACTTTCCAGAAATCTCCCCTCTGATTTCAAAAGGCCTTGCTGTTTGTTTTGGAAATTATTCCTGATTAGATGATTAATAGCCACCATGATAGATCTCAAGCACTTCAAAGTGTTCTTCACTTAGTGAAATATAAAAATAGTGTTTTTAAAAAATTATTAAATGTGAATTTTAACACAGGCCATTTGGTTGTGATAAATGAGGTTGGAAACAGTCCAAATACTATCTACTTGTCTCACTTTGATATTTATGAATTTTCTTTCACAATTAATTATTTTCATCTAAAGGTATACTACTACTGTCCTCAAGCATATATTCATTAATTGTCATGGCATTAAAGAATAAGGCCATTAATTAAAGACAAATAAGGTCCACAAGTGAATGAAACTAGCTAGTAAATTTTTTGTTACTCATCAGTAGTAAAGCTTATTTTATGTTTCTGGTTTTGTGTGTGACTTTTTTTGCCACATAAATTATGCTTATAATTTCTGAATCTTCTTTAGAAATGTGTAGGTATCTGACTCAGGCATGCAACTTTATCTGCTCTTTGAAAAATATGTCACTTTCTTTCCAGAAAAAAGGCTTTTATGAGTACATACCTTGATGGATGAAGTCTCAGGATTTTGTCTGATCTGATACCACTCTATGTATAGGGAGTTATCACTGTGACTGACGTGTAAAATGAAACATTTGAAATGACGTTGAAACATTTGAAATCTGTTTACATCAACCCAGAATCAGAAACTCTAACCATATTTTTATCCCCTTGTCTGGTTCAATTTTGTGAATGTAAAAATATCGAGTTAATAAGAGAGATGTATAGGAGTAATCAAAACTAAAGTCTATTTTCATAAATTGCTTGCTTATATGCGAATAAATTCAACCAGACCTTAGAATTAAGTCTTTATTTGTAGACTTATTTATATTAATATCTGTGAAATGGCTTTGTTACAAATTTTAAATACCAAAGAAATGTGAGTTCCATGCAAGATTAATTGAACCAGGAATAAGCATCTGGCTGCTGTGCGGCTTGAGTGAAATATAGTCGACTGTGCTGACTTTCTTTTATAAACATCTTTTCATAACAGATACTGTGGCAAGATTTTTCCAAGGTCTGCAAACCTAACACGGCACTTGAGAACCCATACAGGAGAGCAACCTTACAGGTTTGACAATGATATTTGCTAAATATCTTGACAAATATTGTCGTAATTAAAGTGAGTTCATGGACACGATTTCATAGGAGGCTCTTTTATACATGTCTGAATATATGTCTATTCAATTTTGAGTCAAGAAAGAATTGACTAATGGCTAGGATCAAAATTAGAAGAGTTCCGGTTTCTTTAATCAAGGCTTCCTACCTCTCAGTTTAAAAGTTCCAGCACAGTGTCTAGGACAGAATAAGTACTTAAGAAATGCTAGCCATTTTAAATATTATTTTTTATTATCATTGTGTTCTCTTTTCTCAATAATTGATCTTAATTGACAAAAATCATAACATTGCAGCCTTCCTTTTCCAAGCCTCAGATCTCTGCTAGGAGTTAACAACCCATATGTACTTTTTTCCCCCAGCGCAGCTAAGTCATTTTCCATGGGTTACAATAGGAGGTTTAAAGAATAGATTTTAGGCTGGACACAGTGGCTCACGCCTGTAATCCCAACACTTTGGGAGGCAGAGACAGGTGGATCCCTTGAGGTCAGGAGTTTGAGATCAGCCTGGCCAACATGGTGAAACCCTGTCTCTACTAAAAATACAAAAATTAGTTGGGTGTGGTGGCTCACACCTGTAGTCCCAGCTACTTGGGAGACTGAGGCAGGAGAATCCACTGCACCTGGGAGGTGGAGGTTGCAGTAGGCCAAGATTGCACCACTACATTCCAACCTGGGTGACAGAGTAAGACTCTGTCAAAAAGAAAAAGAAAAAAGAATAAAGGAACAGATCTTAAACCTGGGGAAGTCGGGGAAGAAGAAAATGTGAAACTAGAGGTAGGACAGATAAAATACATTATAGAAAAAGGGGTAATTTTATCAATCATTTCGTAAATTACCTCTTAGTTTATTCTGTTATATGCCAAGATTAGTTATATGACACACTGAACACATCTAATTTTAATATTGTTTATGAAAGATTGAAAATAGACTTTTTCCAATTTTAAAATATAAACTACATTGTTTAGTGTTCAATGCCTTGCACACAGTATTAGGTACTCGTAAATATTTCTTCAAAGAATGAATATTATATAACTTAAGTAATATCATAATGTCATTCTCCTTTGAAATTCTTATACATTGCTTGTGTGCAAAATTATTTTTTCCTGAGTGCTAAGTTTTTCTATTAAAACAAAAAAGTAAGTTATTTATCACATTTCAAATATTTTTTTTTAATGGTAAAATAAGAAAATGAGTCATTTGAGGATAATTAAAATCTTAGGAGAAAGCTAGAGGGAGCTAAACTTAAAACATCAGTGTTTTCTCAATTTCCTTGCTTTCCTACCTGTTTTATAAATCACTAATTATAAGTGATATATTTCCAATTTATACATGATAGAATGCACTTGATATAACAGGTCTCAGAGAGATGTAATACTGGGAAGTTTTAGATGATTTCCCCTTTTCAGAAAATTCTATTACCAGAAATTCTGCTTAAGTGGAAGGAAAGGTTTCCACACTCATGTTTTGTTATGGCAAGAATACTGGGAACTGTGTTATCAGGTTCATTTTACTCTTTCTTTGTACATAAATTCAATGGTTTTATTCCACCCAATAATGGTGCTATTATCATACATATATTTTTTTTAAACCACAAACCAGAATTTGGTATAGCTAGAGATTTTACACATTTATTTGTCCAGCGCCTCTGGTTTTATTTATTTATTTATTTATTTTTTCCTTGTGGAAGAATTCCAATGAACAGTGTAGAAAAAATGAGGAGAACAAAATCACAATTAGGACATCACAATAATAATTGCTATAGGCAAGATCAATTGAATGTTAAAATGAGTGTATGTAGTGAACTAGAGTTTATAGTTTAGTTAATGTATCAATGTTGGTTTAATAGTAGTGACAAATGTACGTGAAATATATTAACAGTAGGGGAAAATGGGTACTATGTACTATCTTTGCAACCTTTTAATAAATCTAGAACTCTTCTAAAATGAAAAGTTTATTTAGGCCAAATGTGGTGCCTCATGCCTACAATCCCAGCACTCAGAGAGGCTGGGGCAGGAGGACCACCCAAACCTAGGAGGTGAAGACCAGCCTGGGCAACACAGCGAGACACCATCTTCAAAAAAAGAAAACTTCATTTAAAAAATAAAAAATTAGTGAGTGAAAGTTCAAGGAGAAACAGGATATTTGCATAGCCCCAAAATATCTTCTGCAAAATATTTGTTAATTAGAAAGAGAAAAAGTAGTAACCTTATAGTGGAGAAACCTGGCAGATACTACCTTATCCAAATGATCAGGGTTAACAACGCCAGAAGTTAGACATGTCAGCATCATGTACCCTTGATAGGACACACTGAGAGGGCATATTGTCTCTGTGCTATTTTCCCCCAAAATTTATAACCTCACTCTAATAATGAGAAAATATCAGACCAACCCAAATTGAGGAAAATTCTACCAACCACCTATCGGTATTATTCAGAAGTATCAGGGTAATTAAAGGCAAGGAAAGACTGAGGAACTGTCAGAGACTGTAGAAAACTAAGGAGACATGACAGCTAAATGCAATGTGGGATCTTAGATCAGATTCTGGAACGGAAAAAGAGCATTGGAGAAAATTGGTGATATTAAAATAAAGTCTGTATTTTAGTTAATAGTATTACATCAACGTTAATTTCCTAGTTTTAATGAATGTTAGGTAAGATGTTAATATTGGAGGAACTGAGGTAAAGGGTATATGGGAACCCTTTGTACTATCTTTGCAACTCTTCTGTAAGTCTAAAATTACTTCAAAAAGAAAAAAATTAAATAAAAAAATTAAAAAGATATGTAAATTATATACAGATTATGTCTGCTTCCTGTGGCTGACCTGTGCCTTCTGGAAAGTTCTATTATGTTTTAATACTTTATGTAGTAAAAGTTAAACATGGTCCCCTATATAGAAAATTCTCTCTTCAGATAGATAAATACCAGTAGGCCACAAGCTCCTTGACAGTGGAATCCCCCCCTGCCTTTTTTTTTTTTTAAATAGACAGTAGGTCTCACTCTGTAGCTCAGGCTGGTTCTGAACTCCTGGCTTCAAGCAATTCTCCCACGTCCACCTCCTGATTATTAGCAGGAGGAGGGATTATAGGCAGGTGCCACCATGTCCCGGATAATCCATATCTTATTCATCTCTGTGTCCTTGATGCATCAGCCCCTCTGTTTTACAAATGAAAAAATTCAGATTTACATATGCTAATTGCCTTCTGCAAAGTCTGATACTAATAGAGTCAGGATTAAAACCCAGGCCCAGAGCTCTCACTTCAGCGTTTTTATTTTGCATCATGATATCAAAGGCTCGTCTGACCTCCATGTCTGCATCTGATAACTAGGAAGGCTTAATAGTATACTGCCCATGACTGTGTTATGTGTTCATTTTAAGAATTCCTAAAACTTAAGCTATTATTGGAGTTGTGTAGAAGGAATTGATTTTTTATTTAGCGCATTCTTCTTCTGGCCAAGACTTTAGCAGAGGAGAGATAGAAAGTAACAACTGATCGTTGGTTAGAACATGCTTCTTTAGATTTGAGAAGATGATGCTTACTAGATTTGGAAAAGACCCTTTGTGTGCAAGCAGAAAGTTAGGAGCATGGCAGAAACATAATCTCTCTTCCTCATGATTTGTGTAGAAAGTGTTTTGGGTGAAAAAATTTCTTACAGTGTTTCGTGGGAGTATGTTTACTCTAACAGGGTTTTCTAGGTTATTTTGCTAAGCACAGAATAAATTGTGCTAAATATAGCATGGTTCTCATTGCAGTGGACCTTGGAGGTAAACAGAGTTATTGCAGAGAAGGTCATAACTTTATATGCATTTAAAAAAAAAAAAAACGGGTTAAAATATTACAACTACCATAATGTGGGGTTTCACACATTTTTTATTAATATTGTAAGTGAGGAAAGTTGAAGAACCTTATGATGCCAGAACAGTTTTTTAAGGGGGAAAAATTAAATCAGTACTTGTGTTGGTTTATTGATACTATGCCAAAGTAACTAGTTCAACAGATTATTTTTCCTACTGAACGGACCAGACTTCTGGCATCACATAAGGACAGCCACAGAAGCCCAAGAACTCTAGTGGAATGGGCTGATTTCTGCTTTAGAGCTCTTGAACCACTGACTCTGCATTCAGAAGTGGGAGCAGAAGGGCCCTTCACACATGAAAGGATGAGTTAAGAATTTTCTGTCCTCTAAGATTGAAGTTTTCATTTAAAAGTCATTTGGAGGCTGGACGCAGTGACCCACGACTATAATCCTGACACTTTGGAAGGCTGAGGTGTGTGGATCACTTGAGGTCAGGAGTTGGAGACTAGCCTGGCCAACATGGTGAAACTCTGTCTCTACAAAAATGCAAAAGTTAGCTGAGCATGGTGACACATGCCTGTAATCCCATCTACTCAGGAGGCTGAGGCAGGGGAATCGCTTGAACCCAGGAGGTGGAGGTTGCAGCGAGCCGAGATTGTGCCATTGCACTCCAGTCTGGGTAATGAAGTGAGGCTTCATCTAAAAAACAGCAACAACAAAAAAGTCATTTGGAGAAAGCTAACTTTTTTTTTCAAGTAATATGTCCCCCAAAATCACAGAAACAAATGATGGCAAATAATGGAACCTTTACCTTAAAATGACAGAGGACAATAACCTCAATTACTAAAACCTTTTTCTTCTTCACTGATGAGAACTAGGGGAAGGGGGCCTTGCATTTTTATGTTTTCATTTTATGACTAAAGGAAAACGTTAAAAATAATTTATGGTATTTTTATCACATGGACGACAGAAACAATTAACCAACCAATAATAAGTGCTTTCATGAAAAACTGACCTAGTTCAGACTGCTAGAGACTCTTTCAGAAAAAGAGAAATGAAAAATAGGGAGTAATAGGAAAGGAGATAAATGGAAGACCTTTGCTTTTTTTTTCACAAAGTGAATTTAGTGGCATTATTTTTTTTATAACAGTTTAAAGATTAATAGAGAAAAGGCTTTATGGTAGATGATTCTTGGGTATCAGACTGAGTTATTTACATTGTCTTAGTTTTAAAAGTCTAGAATGTTCATTGCTACTTTGAAACTGATAATGGAATTTTCTTTAGGATTAGCATCTGAGAAAGTGAATTTCCTGAGAAATTGGTTAATCAGACTGCAATTTTGAATTAAAAAGTGATGTATTACTGTATTTGAAAACTATATGAATGTTTTATGTTTGTTTACCAAAAAAGTAATTGTATTGTCCTAAGCAGAAGACAAAACAATGCTACTGTTCCTCAGTGTGCTTTATTTTATGAGGTTTACTTAAAATATTGGTACTGATTAATGAATTTGGGAGCAATCAAATCACTAATATTTTATGGTTTTTGATAAAGTCATGAAAGTCTTTAAAGTGACCACAGTCTATTGGAATTAAAATCTTAACTGTGTGAATAGTATTCTCCCTGTGCCTTTCCTTTAAAATGTTGTTTTATGAGTGGAGATGATTTTTGAAAGCTGGCTAACTAGTCTTGAGAAATACCTTTTACTGTGCTTGTAAATATTTTCTCTTTGTTTATTTTTCAGATGCAAATACTGTGACAGATCATTTAGCATATCTTCTAACTTGCAAAGGCATGTTCGCAACATCCACAATAAAGAGAAGCCATTTAAGTGTCACTTATGTGATAGGTGTTTTGGTCAACAAACCAATTTAGACAGACACCTAAAGAAACATGAGAATGGGAACATGTCTGGTACGTAATAAATTGTGTTATAAGTCAAATATGACTTCGTTTTCATATTTTAAATAATAATAAGATAATGTGATCTTTCTTCTTTTATTCCACTTTGACACCAAATCAGGTCTTATTGTAAAAATTTCCAGCAAGTTTCTATTGAGATTTTAGAATAATGTGAGCAATGTGACCGTTGATTAATTGATGATTCAGTGGCCTTATTTGTATTATGTTTTTTATCTTCCTGAATTCATGTTAATGGATAATTTTAAGCAAAGAGGACAATGACCTAAACTCGCAGGAGACTTATGAAACGAGATTTCCTTAATAGCAGGGGACTGTCTTTTCACCTATTGGCACAGCATGTGGCCCCTAGGCATGGCAGAGTTTCTAGAGTGGCAGACCCAGAATGTCACCCTCTGAATATTAATCTAGAAAGCATAGCTGCTTTTGTAAAAGGCCTGGAGATCAGAGAACCTCTCTGGATAGTTTTTGTTATGACTCGGAATATGAGACTATTAACATGATCAGAGCAACCCACAGCAAATGATAGTAGTG
Source organism: Piliocolobus tephrosceles (assembly GCF_002776525.5). Classification (NCBI taxonomy): domain Eukaryota; kingdom Metazoa; phylum Chordata; class Mammalia; order Primates; family Cercopithecidae; genus Piliocolobus; species Piliocolobus tephrosceles. The sequence continues at coordinate 118,127,522 of NC_045435.1, forward strand.
CTTTGTTTTTGTCACAAATTCTTATATAAAATTAAGATAAAAGTAACTGGCATAAAACTAGACTTTTCTTAACTAGAACCTTGCCAGCACATATTTAGCAGAAGGGATTGTAGGTTTTCCAGTCATTGGCTTCTAATAGTTAGATAATAAGTCATTAAGTAACATTTGCCAACTGGCATACGTGTGCAGAGCCAACCTGTGCAGTCACAATTTGTCTCCAGAGAATAAAGGTTATGCTTTGGGAGTAGAGGAGGAGAGATACAGAGTTCAGGCAAAGAGATTTAAGAACAGAAAAAAGTTGGATTAATACAGACTAGCAATCTTTATTGATGGAATTTTTAAATTATTAATCTTTCTTCCACTGTAAAGGCACATTGTTTATGATCTTGTCTGATTACTACCTAAAAGTATATACTGTTCATCTCCCTCAAAGTCAGCAATTTAATGATCATAGTTTTAAAATATTAGATTTTAGGTACAGAAGTATAATCCAATATGCAGAACTGACCACACTGTCTAACTGTGTGTACCCTTAGAGCAGACAACTATAATTTTCTTATCAAAGTTATTTTAGGAAAAATAGTTAAACGTGTAATATGTCAACGTTAATACTTGTTGACCTAGATTATAACCTCTTTTAGGTGAGGGAATGTTTTAACCTCTTGTTTTTGTCATATGGACTATTGTGATGAACTATTATATTATAGATACTTTGTAGGCAACATAAACAACAGGAAGCTAATGTTGGTGTAAAGCTCAACCACATACAAAGTGTTTATAGTTGATTAAGTTTATGTAAGCCTTACATCAATCCTGTGATACAGGTATTGTGAGTCTCGCATTTCATGGCCAAGGAAGCTGAAGATCATCTTGTAATCAGCAGATCTAATATTGTCCTTTTAATACTATACCAGCCCCTGGACTGGAGTGTTCTGAGTCAACCCACAGCTTTGCCCAGCAAACCAGGATGCAGAATTTTCAGTGTGTCTTTAAACTGTATTTTGTTATATGCTTTAGCACAGCAGCCAAAAAAAAAAAAAAAAAAGCATGTTGACTGCAACCAGGACTTCATATACAGTGTCATATGGCAGAATCTATTTAAGACTTGTTCATAATTTGTCTCACCCTAAATTCTCATTATATGAACACAAATGTTCTCATGTCACAATAGAGGTAAGGAAAAGCTAGTGAGAGAAGCAACTTCTTTGCGAGACTGTACTTCATGATTTCAGTGGTTCAATATGTTCCCAAAGGACTGTCATGGCCATGTGTATTATGGTAAACTGGGGAGACTTTGACCTCCTAAAGTTATTAATATTCATAGGGCATGTTTGAAGAAATAACACTGATCAAATTCATAAGGAGTGAGTTTCCAAATAAGTAGCTAGATAAACAATAATCTTTGTCATAAAAGGCTTTCTGCTCCACGCAGGTACAGCAACATCATCGCCTCATTCTGAACTGGAAAGTACAGGTGCGATTCTGGATGACAAAGAAGATGCTTACTTCACAGAAATTCGAAATTTCATTGGGAACAGCAACCACGGCAGTCAGTCTCCCAGGAATGTGGAGGAGAGGTAAAGCTGTTTTTTACTCTTTAAACTCTGTGACGACTGAAATGAATATGTTTTAAAATATACTTTCTATGCTCACTTTTGTGGCACTACTATTACTTCAGTCACCAAAGACTGGTATATATTTAGTACATATTAAATACCACATGTGCTTCCAAGCATTTTATATGTATTAATTAATTTAATTTCATGATAACCCTGTGAGATAGCCACTGTAATTTTAGCAGTGAAGGAATGGAGACATTGAAGTTTAACCATTGTGTCAGAGGTCACATAAGTAATCAATGGGATTCAACCTTAGCTGTCTGGTTCCAGAGCCCATAATTTTACCAGGATTTACCTAATTGATAGCTGAATAGAATCCGTTATCAAAATTTCAGAAGTAGAAGAAAAGGCCATCACAGGGATTCAGTTGAATCACTGATCAATACTGGTTACTATTATGCGTTATAAATTATATATATATTACAGGTAATATATGATTCTATATATATGTATTATACCTATATACGTATTTGTATATTCTGTATATATGTAATATACATATTATAGTATATATGTATGTATGCATTTATATATGAAATACCCATGGAGTTTCCTCCAAATATATTTTACATAGGCACTTTTTTAGTCTTCTTAAGATTCTATTGCTACTTTATGTCCTCTTAAGTGACTACTCATTTAATTCTGGCCTGTTTATTTCAGTGGGTATGACCATCCTTGTTTTCACCGACCTGATGCACTGGCTCCCTTTTGTCATCATCAACATTAAGCATGAATAGCTCAATTCATTTAAAAAAGCTTTTAATGCTGTTAATGATAATACTTAACAGTTACCCAGCACTTCACATTGCATATGAAGTTAATGAAACACTATTTCACCAAAACTACTGGATTTAATTTTTCTTATCTATAAGCTATAATTAAATATCTGTTGTTGAGAAGTAGACTTTTCTGGACATAACTATATAGTGACCTATTAAATTAGGATGCTGCATTATAAATTTTTAAAAAAACATGACATTAGTTGAAAGTTCCATTATTTTTCGTCATGCAAGTATTATTGGGTTAGTGTCCCCTATTTTTGATGTTATTAAAAGTCAAACTTAATTATTTTATGTAATTTCTTCAAGGCAAGCATAAAATAAACATTTTTTACTAAAATAACAAAAAAAAGACCACTTCTGTTCTTCAACTTGTGTAAAAGTGTGTCTAAGAAAAACAAGAAAAAAGACCCTTCCAGTCTCTCAGAAATCTGATAATCACACCAGTGTGCAGTTGGATGTATCTTTCCCTTTACGCGCCCATTTGTGTGTGTGTTTCTGTCTGTCTGTCTGTCTGTCTGTGAAAGGGAGAGGGGAAGTAGATGATCAGAAGGACAAAGTAGCAAGAACAAGCAAAAAACAGTAACAATCTTACACTTCGATAATGATATTTACTTCATGCATGTAAGAACCGTTGAACAAAACACACCATTTGGGTTCTGAGATGCTTATTCAAATTTTCTAGCCTTTAATTGGCGATTTATGAACCTGTATACCTGCAACATCTGGCTTCAACATGTCTAAACAGCACAGAAGTAAGAAGGTTGAGTCATCTAAGTTTTTCCCCTGAACTCCTGTCAGGCTACTTTTGATGAATAATTTATTCCCTGCAAATTGCCACATTTGAAAACTTAATTAAGAAATAGATTTTCTTAATTATGTTGGCTTTTGTTACTTTTGATTTTCACCCATGTACTCTTTTGTTCTTTTATTTTTTCTTTCATTTTTTTTAAAATAAAAATTTTAATCCACTCATGCAAGCAAGTTGGCAGTGTATTTGGAAACTAATTTATGTCTGTGTATAAATTTTCACCATTCTTTGATAAAAGAGGTTAAGAGATTGTTTATATTAAAAGCTTAATAATGATACGACTTTTTCTGGTCAAATGGATTCTTACTATCTACTTTTGTCACATCCAAGATTGTTTTATTTATTTTTTAATGCTGGGAAATCTGAATATTAAATTATACTCATTTTTGTTATGTGGGAAAGTGATGGGGGTGCATTGTTGATACCTGAGCTTTTTCCACCCTGGTGTGTTCCTGAGAAACAAGGAACTATTTCACATTCAGACTGTAAAAAATAATTTGAAAATAGTACAAATAAGTGAGCTCTCAATTACTTCCAAATTTGGATAGAGTGGCTAAGTGGAATATAACACAAATGTCATCTAGTTGTTTCTTGGCAGCTACTTTAACATTGTCTTTGGACTTTTAGATTCACTTTAGGCATATGTATTGAAGCTACTGCCCATGAGTGATATGAGTTTTCCAGGAATCTATTATTTTAAATGGCGGGTACTTATATGGTAATTAGGTAAATTGTGCTGAGAATGTATCTGTGTGCCTTTTTATATGATATATATAGAAATATCAATTATCAAGCAAAGTCTGATAAGAAATAGGAGACCAAGATTGTTTCTTAGGTTCTGCCAGAGGCTTCATTTATAATCTGAACAATCATACAATTATTTTTTTCTTTATCTTCCCATTTGTGAGGTCACATTATTTTTTCATGGTTGACATAGAACGTAAACAATAAAAAATTTCCTGTGTAAGTGTTGAAAATCTAAACTGTTGTTGGGAAGACATAATAAAGAAACAAATTACGATTTTAAAAGTGAAACCAACAATTGGACTTTTTTTTAATGCTTTTGAAAGAATGAATGGCAGTCATTTTAAAGATGAAAAGGCTTTGGTGACCAGTCAAAATTCAGACTTACTGGATGATGAAGAAGTTGAAGATGAGGTGTTGTTAGATGAGGAGGATGAAGACAATGATATTACTGGAAAAACAGGAAAGGAACCAGTGACAAGTAATTTACATGAAGGAAACCCTGAGGATGACTATGAAGAAACCAGTGCTCTGGAGATGAGTTGCAAGACGTCCCCAGTGAGGTGAGTACCTTGGGTGACTTTAGAAACTAAGTTATAGTAGATCCACATATGGTTGCAATTCCTCCTGTGATAAGCAATTTGTGAGGTATAAATAACAAAAATTAAATTTGAATTAGTAAGGGATACTCAGTGGATTGGATATAAATAGACGAAAATAAGGTAGCCATCAACATAATCCACAAGCGTATAAATACATCAGGTTTTGTGCAACTCTGATTAACCTGAGGTGGGAAAGATAAAATGAAAACTACATAAGTACACAATCATTTATTGTTAGATTCTACCTATAAAACTCAAAGAAAAATAGAGATTTTGACATATTTAATTTATGCAATAATCTGGTATGATCATCAGTTAAGTATAATTGAGATAAATTTCACTTCATTAGATATATATGTGATCTATATAGATGATAACTTTTTAAATGAAAAGAAATAACCAAACAGTTAAATTGATGGCACTGTTATATTTTCATGATGGATATTGACTAAATATTGCCATAACTAGCTTTACTTTACATGGAAATTATGAATATATGAATTCTGTCTCTGCACATTACTGACAAATGTGTCACTGACTTTAACTCTTTATCTCAAATATATGCTTGGTTTTAGTTACTAAAAATCTTAACAGAAATATATTTTTAAGGCATGATGTTTGTAAATACTTATAAAAACCCAATAATTGATGCATGCTACTTAACCCTGCAGATACATCATATGAAGTTTGTCAGTTGTACAGATAGATTCAAATGAAAGTGATTTGATTAGATAACAAACTGAAAAAAAAAATTTCTGTGTTTTTCATTGGTTCATTTTAGGTATAAAGAGGAAGAATATAAAAGTGGACTTTCTGCTCTAGATCATATAAGGCACTTCACAGATAGCCTCAAAATGAGGAAAATGGAAGATAATCAATATTCTGAAGCTGAGCTGTCTTCTTTTAGTACTTCCCATGTGCCAGAGGAACTGAAGCAGCCGTTACACAGAAAGTCTAAATCGCAGGTATGGATTTTCCCATAGTACAGCATCATGGTTACATTATGCATGAAACGTACATTTCCTTTGATTACCAATAAGCAAATATTCTATCATTGAAATATTTTAGAATCCAAACAGAGTCAGATACTTTTCTAAAAATGTTCATATCTTTACTGTGTTTATGACCAAATCCAAAATAGTTAAGCAAGAAAGCAATTAATTTAGCTGCATTCTGCATAGAAATTATATGACAAACCCCATCCTACACTCATCTTTCCTTGACTTTGTAATTCTCTTACTTCTGTACAGTTAGTTCATCATGTTTGTTTGCAAATGTTTATGTGTTACCTCAGAGTCATTTTCCATGTCTATACTTTTGTCAATGTAATTATATATTAAGATTTTTCTGAAAAGTGAATTCTATTTTTTGTCCCCTTCTGTCTAGTAAATTGTTAGGTGTAGTTAATTAGTAAGTCATCTCATATTGTAATTTAATAGTAAAATGAGGATCAGAAATGAAGTGAGTTGCCAAAGGTCTACACCAATTTATTGGCAGATTTGGAAATAAAACCGGTCAATTTTAAATTCAACGAATGAATGAGTGAATGAATGGTACTCAAATTTATTGGGCTGTACAGCATTGTATCAGCACTATGATAACTAAAAATAAATCCATTAAAGGGTCCATAAATAGCAATTAAAAGAGCCTCAGTGTTTTTGTTACAAAATAAAGGAAGTCAGTACTTTTTGTTGGACATCCATAGTCAACCAGGTTGTTCATTCAGGTCAGTTAAACTTAAAGAAACTTCCTATTGCCATATTTATTGGGCACTGTGGTCTAATTGCCTGATCCATTAGTTCATTTTGTAGGTGGCCTGAACTGCAATGTGACCATCTTAGTTTGTTCATTTGGAAATGATTTTCTATTTGGGTAAGATGTCTGGGTTGGTCTTAACAGCAAATGTAGTAATATCCTAAGGAAGGTGGGAAAAACATTGTGTCAGTGGGATAATACAAATCATTAAATAATACTCAATTTAGTAAAAAGTTCTGAGATATTATGTATGGTAATAGGCAAAATAAATGTTCTTTCTCAATTGAAGTCAAAGCAGCCAGCATCTACAGAGGCTCCTGGAGCCTACCTCCATGAACTTGAGAACATCACTTAAAGACTATAGGTACCATTTTTTCATTGTAAAAGGGGTAAGTGGATTTGTATTCAATGGGGATAAAAATGAAGTTTTCACTTTTTAACAGTAAAGGTAAACTAGCTAGAGTAGACATTTCATTTTTACTTAGAGACATCCATAAGCAATGGCTAGTGTTTTTTTTAACCCTTGATTCCCCTTTCTTCCATCCTTGTTGATTAGAGATAGCCGGAGTATTCAGGTTTTTGGTCTTTTGTTACTTGTTTCTTTATTTGTTTTTGAGACAGGGTCTCACTCAGCTGCTAAGACTGGAGTGCAGTGATGCAATCACAGCTCACTGTAGCCTCGACTTGCTGGGCTCAAGTGATCCTCCCACCTCAGGCATCTGGATAACCGGGACTATAGACACTCACCACCATGCCAGGCTAATTTTTCAATTTTGTGTAGAGATGAGGTTTCACTATGTTGCCCAGGCTGGTCTCAAATTCCTGAGCTCAAGCAGTCCTCCCACCTCAGCCTCCCAAATTACTAGGATTTGTATAGGTGTGACCCATTGCACCTGGACATGGTTTTTTCTTTTTAAATTTATTTTAATTGGTTCACCAAAAATGCTTCTCATTTATTATAAGATATAATACCTAAAAACTCCAGAAATGGCCAGAAGTGATAGAAGGCAAAAGGGCCTGAAAATCTAGAGATAAGGGATGTAATTATAATACATTTTAGTACCAGCATTTTGACATAAATCCCCTGCCCAGCTGGACTGTTACCATTATAAGGAATATGAGCATTTTGCAATCCTAAGTCATATTTTTCTTGTTACTTGATCACATTATACAGATAAGTTTGAAAATGGTCAGGCCTTTTTGCAAATTCACTTTATTTCTTAATACCATTCATTCATTCATTTATTAACTACCAGCTATATGCTGGGCACTGATCCTTATATATGAAAATGTTTATTTCCTTTGATTACCAAAAGGCAGATATGCTGTTTTGCCATTTTCTAGAATCTAAAGGCTCAGATGCTTTACTCAAAGCATTCATATATTTATTCTGTAATTTTTATAGTGACTGAATTGAAAATAGTTGGCCAGTACAATAGTAGCTGCATTTTGCATGTGCTCTTCCTCAAGAAACTCTGTCATGTAAAAATTAATTTCATGAATAGGTACTATTTATGTATTACCTCAGTCAGGCACACTGAGCTAAACACTTTATGTAAGTTAGTGCGTGTGATTCCTCCACAACTCTTGGAGGCCAGTACTGTTATTACTATCATCTGTTTTATAGGAGGAAAGTAAAGCTTAAAATATTAAGAAACTTGCTCAAGGTCACACAGCTAGGTGAGTAGAGGCAGGTTGAAAGCCAGGATTAAAACTTAAAATTCCAAAATTTTCTCTGTACTCCCTTTTATCTTCCCAAATATCAGAATTTAACTCTTTCAGAATATTCTTTATCTTTTTTTCTAAAAGTAGGTACATAATCAGAATAGGTAATTTAGGTTCAATGCTCACTTAACCCATACTTCAACTCTGCCAAAGATAAGTACTCTATATTATTTATTCTTAATTCCTTAGGATCTAACACAGAGTCTGGCATAGAGTAGATGCTTAAGAAATATTTGTTAAATGGATCATGAGATATCGTAGAGGTCCAAAAGGTAAACTGCATACATAAAAGTCAAACGTATACATTTAGAGCGATGACCCAGCAAATCAAAATCAGCCTGCAAGGGCAGATTTTCTAACTGAATGCAGTGATTATGGAAGAAACCACAGACTGGCCACATGTCTCAGCATGACTCCTAGAGATGAAATTCTGCCTAACAACAGAGGCATTTTGTCTTTGTTTACAGACAGTGGAATGTCTTTGGCAGGACTTTAATGATTCCACTTCAGCAGCATTTTGACAAGCAAGTTTAGCAATGGATGAGACCAACAATAGCGAATCAACAGTGAAAAGTTCACTCACAAGTCAAGACCAAACATTCCATTTGAATATTTTGCTTGGCAGCAAATGGGGGATTCTCTGAACAGTTATTTAAAATTTGACATGATAATAGGGAAGAAAGAGCACTTCCTCACAGAGCACTTCCATGCAGCTTCTGCTCAGCAGACATTGGAAAACAAGTTGATTAGAACATTGTTGGGTCGCGTGTTTGGTTGTATTTTTTTTGGTAGAGCTGATTTGATCCACCTCAACTTGTGGGTGTCAGTACTGAGTACGTCAAGCAAGGAAGGAAACTGGAGAAAAGACACTTAAAAGTTGGGCAGAAATACATTTTAGTTATGCTTCTCCCAGTATGTATCTAATTGAGTGACTTTGGGCAAGTCACTCAAGCACCTTCAGTGCTTTCGGTTATAAAGTGTAGGAGTCAGGCTGTATCCTCTACTAGGCCACAGCTCTGTCAAGGTAGGTCTATGGATAGAGACTTATTAATATTTGTGGTTTCAGTCATAAGCACACAATCATATTTTTGGTGAATTGAACATATGTAGTGGATGGATGACTGTATTTGCAGTTGAACAGGAGACCGATTCATCTTTCTCAAAGGAGGCACTATTTGCATTTTAGGTAGGATAGTTCTTTTTGGTTCTGTAAAGTGTGTCACTTTTGGGTTCTCCTAGGCACTAAAGGCCAGCAGTAATCCCATGTGATTTCTACGAAAAAATATGCCTCCTTTGCCAAACACACCCATGAAAGATGCCCCTACTCAGGGTCCCATCTCTTTCCGTTTTACCAACAATATTCTTTGAACTAAAAGTGATGTTTTTCAAATGCCATTTACTAAGTCTTTCTCCTTTTTACCCCAGGCATATGCTATGATGCTGTCATTGTCTGACAAGGAGTCCCTCCATTCTACATCCCACAGTTCTTCCAACGTGTGGCACAGTATGGCCAGGGCTGCAGCGGAATCCAATGCTATCCAGTCCATAAGCCACGTATGACGTTATCAAGGTTGACCAGGGTGGGACCAAGTCCAACAGTAGCATGGCTCTTCCATATAGGACTATTTACAAGACTGCTGAGCAGAATGCCTTATAAACCTGCAGGGTCACTCATCTAAAGTCTAGTGACCTTAAACTGAATGATTTAAAAAAGAAAAGAAAGAAAAAAGAAACTATTTATTCTCGATATTTTGTTTTGCACAGCAAAGGCAGCTGCTGACTTCTGGAAGATCAATCAATGCGACTTAAAGTGATTCAGTGAAAACAAAAAACTTGCTGGGCTGAAGGCATCTCCCATACCTTAGGGTATGGGTGGGTGAGAAGGGCAATTGAGATGGCAGCATTGATACGAATGAACACTCCATAGAAACTGAATTCTCTTTTGTACAAGATCACCTGACATGATTGGGAACAGTTGCTTTTAATTACAGATTTAATTTTTTTCTTCATTAACGTTTTATGTAATTTAACCCTTTGAAGACAGAAGTAGTTGGATGAAATGCACAGTCAATTATTATAGAAACTGATAACAGGGAGTACTTGTTCCCCCTTTTGCCTTCTTAAGTACATTGGTTAAAACTAGGGAAAAAGGGTATGTGTATATTGTAAACTATGGGTGTTCACACTCAAAGAGGTTAAGTCAGTGAAGTAACCTATTCATCACCAGTATCGCTGTACCACTAATAAATTGTTTGCCAAATCCTTGTAATAACATCTTAATTTTAGACAATCATGTCACTGTTTTTTTAATGTTTATTTTTGTGTGTGTGTTGCGTGTATCATGTATTTATTTGTTGGCAAACTATTGTTTGTTGATTAAAATAGCACTGTTCCAGTCAGCCACTACTTTATGACGTCTGAGGCACACCCCTTTCTGAATTTCAAGGACCAAGGTGTATGAGACCTGTGTATGAGAGTGCCAAATGGTGTTTGGCTTTTCTTAACATTCCTTTTTTGTTTGTTTGTTTTGTTTTCCTTCTTAATGAACTAAATACGAATAGATGCAACTTAGTTTTTGTAATACTGAAATTGATTCAATTGTATAAACGATTATAATTTCTTTCATGGAAGCATGATTCTTCTGATTAAAAACTGTACTCCATATTTTATGCTGGTTGTCTGCAAGCTTGTGCGATGTTATGTTCATGTTAATCCTATTTGTAAAATGAAGTGTTCCCAACCTTATGTTAAAAGAGAGAAGTAAATAACAGACTGTATTCAGTTATTTTGCCCTTTATTGAGGAACCAGATTTGTTTTCTTTTTGTTTGTAATCTCATTTTGAAATAATCGGCAAGTTGAGGTACTTTCTTCAAATGCTTTGTACAATATAAACTGTTATGCCTTTCAGTGCATTACTATGGGAGGAGCAACTAAAAAATAAAGACTTACAAAAAGGAGTATTTTTCCCCTCTGTGTGGTATTTTTCCTTCATGCAATTTTACTTTCCCTTTGGGATCCAATGATTTAAAGATATGATGGCTGGGATCTTGATGCCCTACAGATATGCGGAATGTAGAGCATGTTTGTTTTGTTTTGAGATAGCATAAGTGATAGTTCTTGGGCAACAGTGAGTCTCGCTCATTGCTCTGAACTTTCCCCATGTGGTGCAGTCAGGGCTCAAGTGCACCACAACCCAGTCCTGGTATCACTTCATGTTCACAGCATCCACTTAAATTAGGACAAAGAGCGACTTACAGGTTTTCTACAGATGGTATGCCAAAAGGAACTCAGTTTCTTATTTTTGTTTTTCATTATGCAAGTAGTATTAACTGATTCACAAAGGGGGCAAGGGGGAACCTTTGACATTTCTATGCTGCTTTTAGGTTTTTGTCCACATGCAAAATATCCTTTTTTCATTGTTATAACAGAGTATAAACATGATTTGCTTTTTCTTTCTTTGCTTGTGTCAAAAAAAAAAAAATTACACTGCATAGTGCTACAAATTCTTCAAAATAATAATGTAGCAGTTTCCCAATATTCCGTCATTTGATCTACTATAATTTCCTCCACCACTTTAATTTTGTTGAAGATTTTTCTGCTATTTGCTAGTCAGCAATTATATTTTAATTTTCAAGCATATAATTGTTTCTGTGTGTTCATATATGTATATACAGAGTTGGAACGTGAGTGGTAGTACTTCCATAAGATAAATTATCTGCTGGGGGAGCAATTATTTATTTTTTTGCTCTTTAAGCATAATACCAAATTGTTTTAGAGTAGACTTATTCCAATTTTGGCTGATAGTAGAGATTTAACAAGGCCTGAATAAATTAGTATGGCATGTAGAAATAGATCCAGACCAATTTTTTTCATTTATTTGTTTATTCATTCTTAACCACAATATCAGATACATAGAGAATCTCCTTGCATCCTTTCTAAATGTGGGTAGAATAAGAATTAAATATATAGGGTATGTTTATTGCTTTTTTTATAGAAAGTATGCACAGGAAGTCTTCAGAAAATATATTTCAGCTATAAATCCATTAACTAAGGCAAATAAGAATTTAGTATTTATGACATAATAATGGCATATGTGAGAAAAGAGAAATCTGGAATATGCAGGGCCTTTTTCATTGTTTTAAAGAATGTACCAGGCTGGGTGTGGTGGCTCATGCCTGTAATCCCAGCACTGTGGGGAGCTGAGCCAGGAGGATCACTTGAGCCCAGAAGTTCCAGACTAGCCTGGGCAACATGGCCCAGCCCCGTCTCTTCAAAAAATACAAAAATTAGCCAGGAGTGGTGGTGCAGGCCTGTAGTGCCTGCTACTTGAGAGAGGCTGAGAGGTGGGAGGATCACTTGAGGCTGGGAGATGGAAGCTGCAGGAATGTACCACTGCACTTCAGCCTGGGTGACAGGGCGAGACCTTGTCTTAAATATATATACAAATTCTGAAGCAGTTCAAGTATTCCCAATGCAACTGGCTTCTTGTTAGACTTTGAGCATAAACTTTCAGTTGTTTGCTAATACTTGGTTCCTCCAAATTCCAAAAAGGCATTCAACCTTACATTTCTGCTTGTTTCCTCCATTTATTTAGCCAGTAGCCCTTCACCATAAGGCCCTGGAGAGGGACAGTGAGATATGGTGGAGACAATCTTGGACTTGGAAACTGAAGGCCTGGGTCTGAGTTCTGGCTCCACTACTTTACTGGCTTCAAGGTCTTGGGAAAGTCATATATCTCCCATTCCATCTATGAAACAACAGTAATAATAACTGCTGTGCCTACTAACTCACTGGGTTTCTGTGAATGTCAACAGTCAAAATAACTTTTGGAAAATATTTGGTAAAAGTTCTATAAATACAAAAGATTTTATAATTTTCATGGTAACAGTCAAAGGAATAGAAGATATGTGTGTGTATACACACTAAGTTATGAGAAGAAATTTATAATACAACAGAAATCTAAACTTAAAAAAACTGGATATGGAAGTTTAGGGAAAAGTTAGATATTTCTTGAAAAAATATGTAGGTTTAAAAAATAAGACAAGCTGAACTGTTTTAAAACATGAGATGCCCAGAATTATTGTTTATTTATTTTTTCTTTTTTTCTGAGACAGAATCTCCCCTTTGTCCCCCAGGCTGGATCGCAGTGGTGCAATCTCAGCTCACTGCAACCTCCGCCTCTCAGGTATAAAAGATTCTCTCACCTCAGCCTCCAGAGTATCTGGGATTACAGGCACGCGCCACCATGCCTGGCTAATTTTTTTTGTATTTTTAGTAGAGATGGTTTTTCATTATGTTGGCCAGGCTGGTCTCTAACTCCTGGCCTCCAGTGGTCCACCCACCTTGGCCTCCCACAGTGCTGGGATTACAAGCATGAGCCACCGCTCCCGCTCGTTTTTTGAATTGACAAATAAAAATTGCACATATTTGTGATATATAACAGGATATTTTGATATATGTATGCATTGTGGAATGACTAAACAAGCTAATTAACATATGCATTACCTTGCTTTTTGTGTGTGTGTGTGAGGAAAGCACGTATAATCTATCCTCTTAAAAATTTTCAAGTAATCAAAATATTGTTATTAATTATAGTCATCATGACGTATAATAGATCTGTCGAACTTTTTTTTTCTGTATAATTTTTGAGGACTCTCAAAAAAATTCAAGAAAAGGTAAGAAAACACATTCAAAGAGTAAGCCATTCATAATTTTATTTTTAAATAATGACCAGCTACCAATATTAATTTCCGTAAAGAATAAAGAAAATTATTTATTCATTTTTAAACTGACTGTTATGTTGATAGCATGCTGGAAATGTGTATATTCATTACCGCAACTAATCTTCACAATAGGCCTACAAACTGGTAGTCTTATTCCTGTTTTACGGATGAGGAAAACTGGAGCTCAGAAAATTTAAGAACCTTACTCCGAGGAACCCAGCTGACTGCCTGGGAATCCAGGCAGTGGATTCAGTACTAACCCGGTTCTTAGCTTAGCCCACTCCTTAGCCCACACTTAGCTGAGAGTCTCAGACCTCCTTATTCAAGCACAGCTGAAGTAAAGCCAAAATGGGGCGGGGCGCGGTGGCTCACGCCTGTAATCCCAGCACTTTGGGAGGCTGAGGCGGGTGGATCACGAGGTCAGGAGATCGAGACCATCCTGGTTAACACGGTGAAACCCCGTCTCTACTGACAACACAAAAAATTAGCCGGGCGTGGTGGCGGGCGCCTGTAGTGCCAGCTACTAGGGAGGCTGAGGCAGGAGAATGGTGTGAACCCGGAGGTGGAGCTTGCAGTGAGCCAAGATGGCGCCACTGCACTCCAGCCTGGGCGACAGAGCAAGACTCCATCTCAAAAAAAAAAAAAAAAAAGCCAAAATTGAATATTCCAAAGTTGAGGAAATGTGCACCCCTCCAACCCCCACAGTGAGGCTGTCGGGATGCAAATGTGCCCAGGAGACATTTAGGTGTCTGAGTTTTGGCTGTGAAGGTTTTGAAAGGTGAGCGCCAACGACTGGTTCCCAGGCTTTTTAAATTCAGGTTATCTCAAGTCAGAACCAACAACAGCAGTGCTTTTGAAAGATTCTAAATGTTTCCTTAATAAGAGCCTTATTTACCTTGTTTGCAAATTCCTAGCAGGTGGCTTAAGTTTCCTCTTTATTCTTTTTGGAAAAAAAGAGTTATACAAAACCTACATTTTGGATTTATTAACGCGGAAAGACTTAAGCCCTTTCTAAAACGATTAGCAGACTCATCAGGAGAGAAAGCAAGTGCAGCTAAGAAGTGTTCTCATTTCATTTTCTCCAGGTTTAAAGAAACTGTTAATGAATGGAAGGAATGCAGAGAGAAGTGGCAAGAATGGAAGAAACTTACCAAACAAATTGGATCCAGGAGCCTGAATAGACTTTAGTGAACTGGCTAGCTCTTCCCCAAGAGAACTGGGTTAGTACTGAATCGTTCCTTATATTCCGCATAACCATTTGTCAGTACAAGAGGCTGTATTTGGTGCAACATGTATTTCAAAAGAAAAGAGAACTACCTTGCATCCATTAGAATGTAGGATGACTAATATTTTTAAAAAATCACTGGTGAGAGTGTGGAAAAATTGGAACCCTTTGTATTCTTGGTGGGAATAGAAAATTGTGCAGCCACTATAGGGAATAGTATAGTGGTTCTTCAAAAAGTTGTGATTCCACTTATGGGTATACTCTCAAAAGAGTTAGAAGCAGGGGCTCTAAGAGATATTTGTCCACTCATGTTCATAGCAGCATTATTCACAGTAGTGAAAAGGTGGAAGCAACCCTAGTGTCCATCAATGGATAAATGGATAAACAAAATGTGGTATATACATACAAGGGGATATTATTCAGCTTCAAAAATAAGGGAAATTCTGACACATGATATAACTTGGATAAACCTTGAAAACATCATGCTAAGTGAAATAAGCCAGTCACAAAAAGACAAATAATGCCACTGGGCGTGGTGGCTCACGCCTATAATCCCAGCACTTTGGGAGGCCGAGGCTGGTGGATCACTTGAGGTCAGATTTCAAGACCATCCTGACCAACATGGTGAAACCCTGTCTCTGCTAAAAATACAAAAATTAGCCGGGCATGGTGGCACACAGCTGTTGTCCTGGCTCCTCAGGAGGCTGAGGCAAGAGAATCGCTTGAACACAAGAGGCAGAGGTTGCAGTGACCTGAGATTGTGCCACTGCACTCCAGCCTAGGTGACAGAGCAAGACTTTGTCTCAAAAAACAAGACAAAACAAAACAACAAATAATGTATGATTGCACTTATCAGGCACCTAGAGTAGTCAATTCATAGGAAAGTAGAATGGTGGTTGCCAGGGGCTGGTGGAGGTGGGGAATAGGAAGTTGTAAATGAGTATAGAATTTCAGTTTTGCAAGATGAAGAGTTCTGGAGATTGGTTACACAACATTGTGAATGTACTTACTACTACTGAACTGTGCATTTAAAATTTTAAGATGATAAAATCTTTGTTATGTATATTTTACCACAAATGACAAAGAAGAAAAATACAATCCCACTCTGTCTATGTGGTTCTTTTGACTGAAAGAATTTAATTCTATTCAGCTCAAGGAGAGAGGCAAATTATCAGGTGGATGTGGAACAGCTTACACAATTGAAGGGAAATCTGGAAAACCAGGCCTCATACATAACCCAGAACCAGTGGGTAGGCAAGAGTAAGAACCAATAGGTAGCCTTGGGCTGCTATCATCAAGATGCCTCAATTGTCATCATTTTCAGTCTTCTTTTTTTTTTGGTACCTCTGTGTCCAGATTTAAATTTTAGAAATAGAGTAAGAAATTATCCCTGCTTGAGCTCCAGCACCATCGAGAGCACCATTAATCCCACCTGAAGGTGTGGGGCAGGAAAGACTAGTTCCTACACAGTCATATAGAGAGACTCCTCACAAATCAGTGTCAACAAGTTATGGACATCAAAAACAACAAATATCCATACCACTTGTATCACTGGAAAGCTAACATATAAGGGCCAATAATTCCAGGGCCAGGTACATAATTTGTTAATGTCAAGGGTGGAGGGATATCATAGATAGCACATACGAAATTAGAACTGCACCAGAAGGACCTCTAATCCTAAAAGATTACAGTTCTCTAATTGCCTTAGAGAATTCTTGAAGAATTGTTTTGCTTTAAATGCTTCAATTATTAATTTTACTGATAACTCTACAAGACTCATAGTGAAAGAGATTCTTAGTTTAGGAATTTATCCTAAAAATTTGTAAGCATTACATACTAAGATTTGCAAACATGGATGTTGATTAAAACATTGATAATAATAAAAAATTATTATCTACAAAGTAGTCAGTGAAAGAGACTCAGAGAAGTAAACTATGCTGGCTGCATGTTTAAGTACATGAGTAGATAATCTCAATATGTTATTAATGGAAGAAGCAAGTTACAAATATCTGGAAGCTATATCCTGTAACATTTCACTGGTTGGCAAGATTATGCATGAATTACATTTGCTTTATTCTTGTTGCTTGTCTGCATTTTTACATTATCAAAAAGAACATGTGTGGCTTTTTAATAAGGCAAACTTTACAAAAACAAACAAATTTTTTTAAATTAGTTAAGTAAAGAGCAAATTAGGTAAAGAGAACAAAAATAAATCTTGTGTGTGAGAGTGACAAGGGCCTTCTAATCATGCACTGTGAGGGTGGGCTGAGCGCAACCTGCTCACTATGCAGATAACACAGTGAGATCTCAAAGAGGGATGGTGGTTTTGTCTAAGGTGCAAGATCATATAGTTAATTTGGAGTCCAAACCCAAGTTTCTTCTTTCTAGGTCACTAGAGTGAGAAGTGGGTTATGAGCAGAGTGGGGTAAAATCCTGGTATCCAACAAAGGAGGTTGGGTCAAAGGCTTCTGTAGTAAGTTCAGGGGTTAGATTACCTCCAAATGCGCTCAGATTGGCTCTGTGCCACAAAAGCCAAAGCCGAACTCGACTTCAGTTTGTTTTCATGTGTTGCAAATGAAAGAAAATATGTCTTAATGACAACAAACGTATTGTCCATATTATAAAAGTAGAGTGTAGTATCCTTTTCCCACATGTTGATTTATGGCAATTTCATTCCTGTTTGGGGCTCTAACTACTTATCAGAAATGGTGATGAACTAATAGTGATGAACAGAAATAACCAACTAAATAGGACTGAGCTCCTGTAAGCAAGAAAGAAGTGTTAAAAGCATCTTATGTAAAAAGTCTGCCCTAGTTTGACATTTCAGAAGGCAAAGCTGACTTTCCATACTTTCTCTCCATTATTTCCTGGTTTTGGCTCCTTCCAAGCATTTCTTGTAGGAAGCAGTATCTTTAAATCAGGTTAAAGAAATCAGGAGAAAAAAGAATCAGAGATCTCCCAAAGAAGCAACATTTACGAGGCTAGCAGGAGGCCAGCTAGTGTTATGACCTTGTCAGAAAATATGTCCTTACCACCACCATTGAAGTCATCCTGTTCTGCGATAATCATATGTGCTTCCTTTAAAACAATAATACATTATTTTAGGAGAGATGACATTTTAAGTGATTTCAATCAGCATTAGTGAATCTGATCCTTTTCTCTGTGATAGTTATGGGAGGAAACATATTTTTAAGAGGCCAAAAGAGGATGAAAATGAATGTAAGGGGACAGATCTGAGGCCCTCTCTGAAGGGGTAAGACTGGGCTGTATGAAACTGAGGATGGTGGCAGCCATCTGAACAATCTGTCTTCATGGGCCGGGAGAAGGTGCCATAGGTAGAGGGAGAAGAATACAGCTTTTGTTTTTGTTTGTTTTGCTTTGTTTTTATCAAGGACCAGTTCTTTCATCAAAATTCACTTTCTAAAGATGAAATTAAGGACTAAGGTCTTCAATTTGACAGAATAAAAAGGCAGTAACAGAAGGATAAGTTGGAAATCTCAATTGACAATTTTCAATAAGTGAGTATATTAGGATAGTAGGAGTAGGAAGATTCAATTGGCCCTATGGCTTTGTAAACCTCTTCAGAGCAAAACACACTGACTAAAGCCTAAAGATTTACAATGTTTACTTCCAAATGTCTTTACAGAGAAACATGGTCCTTATGAAAAAGCATGTCCTTGTTAGTATCACTAATTTAGTGTCAACTGTTATTTAAATGGGTAAATTGGTGGCATTTTCTTTACTGTTCTTGCATGTATTTAAAATTAAAAGTTTCCTGCTCAGATTCTTCTAAGTCCAGTAATTTTTGTGTATAACTAACTAAAAAGTAGTTGCTGGGTCATTTCATTTTTTTGTAAAATACCATCCAAAGGTATAAAATGTTAAAGAATAATTAGAGATGGCTCATGCCTATAATCCTAGCACTTCGGGAGGCTGAAGTGGGCGAATCACCTGAGGTCGGGAGTTCAAGACCAGCCTGACCAACATGGAGAAACCCTGTCTAATTAGCCAGGCATGGTGGCGCATCACTGTAATCCCAGTTACTCAGGAGGCTAAGGCAGTAGAATCGCTTGAATCTGGGAGGCAGAGGTTGCAGTGAGCCATGATTGGGCCATTGCATTCCATTCCAGCCCGGGCAACGAGAGAGAAATTCCATCTCAAAAAAAAAAAAAAAAAAAAAAAGAAAAAGAAAAAAACAGAAAAAGAAAAGAAAAAATAATTAGAGAAAGTGGAATTGCTCTCATTAATGTTAGCATTCAGAAGCACTTTAGGACTATTGCATAGGCTTTACTGGGTACCACAGTTCTTAGAAAGACAACAGCAATGTTGGAAAGGCACAGATGTAGAGTCAAAGAAATCTGCAATATTATCCTTTTTGCCACAAACTAGCTGTGTGATCTCAGGCAAGAACAGTGAGCCCCACATTTTAATGATTTAGATAGCAACTCAACTTTTGCCTTACCTCTAAGCCACTTGTGTCATTTATTTAACATTTCTTTGTCTTGATTCATTTTTTATAGCTTGATAATTTTATTTGAAAAGAACATGTAAATAGAAAACTACTTGCCATAAATATAACAATAATAGAAATACACACAATGAAAAACTACAATATTATTAGATTTTAGTGAGATACAGATGCTCTTTAACTTATGATGGGGCTACATCTTGATCAACCCGTAGTAAATAGAAAATATCATAAATAGAGAATGCATTTAATCCACCTAACTTACCAAATGCCATACCTTAGTGTAGCCTCCCTTAAACATGCTTAGGACATTTACATTATACTACAACTGGGCAAACTCATGTGGCGACACAGTACACTGTATAGCATACAGGTTCTTTACACTTGTGGTTGTGACCAAAACTGAGAAAAGATCAAAATTCAACATTGGAAGTATGGTTTCTACTCAGTGCATATTGCTTTTGCGCCACAGTGACGTCGAACCATCATAGGTCGGGGATCATCTGTACTTGTGATTGATGTTACTGCATATGGAAAAGCACACATTCTTGTTAGGGAGATCCACGTAACTAGGTCCGACTAATGGGCCATTAGGTGAAATGACATTTCACATTACTGGTCCAAGTAAAATTGTTTTTTTTTTAGATGGAGTGTTGCTCTTGTTGTCCAGGCTGGAGTGCAATGGCGCAATCTCAGCTCACCGTAACTTCCTCCTCCCGGGTTCAAGAGAGTCTCCTGCCTCAGCCTCCCGAGTAGCTGGGATTAGAGGCATGCGCCACCATGCCTGGCTCATTTTGTGTTTTTAGTAGAGACAGGGTTTCTCCATGTTGGTCAGGCTGGTCTCAAACTCCAGACCTCAGGTGATCCACACACCTCAGCCTCCCAAAGTGCTGGGATTACAGGGAGCCACTGTGCCCAGCCTACTGGTCCAAGTAATTTAGTTTCATTGCACACTTCTCTCTACCCTCTTCCTATAATGTGGCAAAGAAAGCTGCAGGTTTCAGATGACACAGTTCTAAGATGGTGGAGCCTCAGCCTTGACCCCTAAGTGACAGTGGTGCATCCCTGCTTCATCCTGAATACAAACCCATATAGGGCATGTATTGTAAATAAGAAATGTGCTTTTGATCAGTTTAGGCTCAGAGACATTGGATGTGTCTTTTGCCCACAGAAAAACCCAACCTATCCTGATTAATACAACACCGTTTCCTGCCCGACTGTGGGCTTTTGGTCTACTTGTTCTTTATTTTAAAAGGGCATATTAATGAAGTATTAGAGAGACGTTAAAGAAATATTAGCTCTGATTTGAGACTTTCTTCCTTGTGTGTGATGAAAAACTTAAGAAAAATTAAAATGAGAACAATTTTCTTTCATGTACTTCAAATGTATCCCCATTCCTTAAAATATACTGGGAAAAGTTAGTCAACTCTTTGCTTTTAATTTCCTTATCAAGAAAATGATAGTAAACCACTGGCTTTATGATGATGAGAGAAAAACATCTGAAGATGGCAGTCACTTAGCATAAAATAAAAATGTTAGGCAGGCTATATTTTAATGTTTCATGACATTTTGCAGTGTAGCATAGTATTTTAAAGGGCAAATATTTCTTTAGCACCATTCTAGGCTCTGGAGATAGAAGAAAAGATGAAATTTTGGTTGAGGTAAGCTTCTCTGAGCAGACGATATTCATGTAGAGACCTCAGTGTTGGAAAGAAGTCCTCCAAGAATGATGTGGGTGAAAGTGTAGCAGGTAAGGGGAACAGTGTGTAAAGATCTGCAGACACCCTGATAGATGTGGTGAAAGAGTAGAGTCAAGGAGACCAGACACCCACGGAACAAATTGTAGAAGACACAAAAAAGTGTCTCATTTGAAATATGAACTGTGGAACTAACTGAGGGTTTGGCCTGCAGCATAGTCTAATATTACCTAAAACAATATAGTTATCATTCACTGAATTCTTACCATGCACCCAGCACTGAGGATAATGCTTTTCTTCCACTTCTTTGTTTTTTAACCTTCACAACAATCCTGCCTGTGAGATATGCAGTATTATCATTCCCATTTTCTCATCTAGAAAATGGAAGCAAAAGAGGTTAGGAAACTTACCCAAGGCTACACAGCCGGTCAATAAAAGAGCTGGGAACCCACCCAGGTATATTTAACTCCAAAGGCTGTGCACTCAATCACTCTTCCATCCTGATGACAAGGAATGCTATTTTACTTTTCCACTGATTAACCAGCAATTCCATTTTTTCTCTATTAACTGTGTTCTGCTCCTTGTCTTTTGAACGTTTGGATTCTGATCATGAAGACAGCCTAGGATATATCCATGTGCTTAGAATTTTGCCTGTATAAACAAAACACTTTGCTGAGGAATGCAAGGGTTGAGGGTTGCAAGAACAGTCCAGCTATGCAGAATAGGATGAATGCCACTTAACTTTGACCAATTACTCACATATGTCCTGAACAAGAAAACTATTTGTTGGTTTCCTACAATTATCCATGGAACGGCGCAAAGTTCTGGGTCACTTCACGGTAGGTGGTTGTTTTCCAAGCAGTCATTTCTGTATGTACACGAGTTTGTATGAGTATGAAAGGACGGAGAGGGAATGCAGAGGGCAAGTGAAATGACAGATGGATTAGCAGTTGACCAGTGGGATGTGGTATTAACAAGTTAGCTTTAAAGAGAATCTCCATTTATCTGAGATAAACTTGTCATAGCAAGAGGAAGTACAGTGAAAAATGCACATGGTTTGAACCAGACACACCCAGGTAAGAAATATACCTCTGTTATTAACTCATACATGACCACAGTAAGTTATTTTCTCTTTGAGCCTCAGTTTCTTCAACTGTGAAATGGGAATAGCAATAACCACCAAATAGTTTTGGGGAAGAATACAAACATCAGTTGCACATGAAGAATTTGGTGCGAATTCATGTTCAATAAATAGTAGCAATAATCAGTTGAGTTTCACTGTAATCCCTCATTATATTTTTCTTTTCAATTTTTTTTTTTTTGAGACAGTCTTGCTCTGTGCCCCAGGCTGGAGTGCAGTGGCACGATCTTGGCTCACTGTAACCTCTGCCACCCAGGTTCAAGAGATTCTCCTGCCTCAGCCTCCTGATCTTTTTAATTTATATTAAGTATTTCATTCATCTTTTTAATAGGTAGCATTTGCTCCTGGTGAAAATTTGGAAGTTCTAGAAGAGTACAGTAAAAAAATAAGCTTCCTTTTCTCACTTGGCAACTTGGTTCCCCTTCAAATATGCAAATCCTATTATAAGATTCTTGGATATTTTTCTAGAAGATATGCATATTACTCCTCTTATTTCTCTCACAAGTGTTAGCATACTATATATTTTTAATTTTTTATTTAATTTACTTGAGATCACTGCATATAAATTCAGATAAAACTCTCTTCTTCTTGTTCTCCTTCTCCACTTCTCTTTTTGCAAGTACATAATATTCCATTGTATCATAATTTGATTGGCTAGTCTCCTA
The DNA here is from genome assembly GCF_002776525.5 of Piliocolobus tephrosceles. Classification (NCBI taxonomy): domain Eukaryota; kingdom Metazoa; phylum Chordata; class Mammalia; order Primates; family Cercopithecidae; genus Piliocolobus; species Piliocolobus tephrosceles. The sequence goes on from NC_045435.1 coordinate 118,150,477, forward strand.
CCACTGGACATTTGGGTGATTCTAATATTTTGTTATAGGGAACAGTAGTTTAGTTAATATCTTCGTAAAGAGCCACAGAATTGCAAAGTCAAAGATTATAGGCGATAGATGCACCTCTAAAGAGTTGTCACAGGTTTACATTGCCACCATTGATATGTGAGGGTGCTTGTTTCCCCTCATCAAATAATCCAGCTTCTCTTTTTTTGCATCTTTGGAAATCTAAGATGACAAAATATGATGCATTTTTTTCATTATGAGTGAAGTGGTGTGAATCTTTTCATATATTTTAAGACCATCAGGGTTTAAAAAAGTATTTATAAGGTGTCTGCTTAGTTACTTCTTTCTACGTTTTTCCTGTTTTTCTATTAGGTGGTTTTGTTTTCCAAGGAGGTCTTATAATTATAACTGTGTTAGCTTATCTTTTGTTATTTTTAATTTTCACTTTGTGAAGATTGTGTATTTTTGTAGTTGAATTCGCCAGTCTTTTCTCTTTTTAGGTTTACTCATATACAGACCACTGTTCCACATTGAATTTTAAACTTCTGTTTTGTTCCATCTAAAGTTTGTTTTGTGGTAAGGTATGATTACAAGGTAGAGATTCTGTTAAGTTTCCTAAACATTATTTAATAATAATTGGTCTTTTCACCACTGATTTGAAATGTCCCCCTTTCATGTATTATATTTTTATATAAATTTTGGTTTAATTTGGTGACCTTTACCCTTTTCATTACCCAATCAACCTACTGATAAACCAGTAACACAGTTTTAATCAATATAGCCTTATAATAGGTTTTATAGGTTTCAGAGCTTTTCTGTGCAATTATATTATACAGATTGTACATAGCTCATTCTCAGAACCATTTTTATATAAATTATATGGTTAATGATACCTCCCTTTCCTTCACCCTCCAAAATTGTCCAGTGCACAATCTACACAACTAATGAGCCAACCTACAATTATTTAAAAATTTCAGAATTTCTTGGATGTTATCACTTGTTTGTTTAAAATGGATTTTTAAATCAGTGTATGCAGTTTCATAAAGTCTTACTGACTTGTGTTTTTTTTAACTGGGATTCATTAATTTCACAAATTAATTTAGGTAGCATTGATACCTACCTCATCCCATACCAAAAAATAAAATCAATTCCAGGTTAATTTTATATGTAAAAGTAAAAGACAAACAAAAATTTAAGATAACATATAGTCAAAATATCTTTACGACTTTAATATAGAAAATTTGTCTTAAATGGGTGCAAAAGTTCTAACCAAAAGGATAATTGGTTACAATAATCTGTGGTCTAAATATTTAATAAACTCCTACTAATTAATATGAAAAAGATAGACAACCTCAATAGAAAAATAGGCAAAATACATGAACAGACACTTCACACAAGAGGAATCTGAATATTTAACTTCATCAGAAATCAAGGAATACCAATTAAAAAGCCCAGTGAGATACTGCTTCACACGTACCAGACTTACAAAATTAAGACTGACAATATCAAGTGTTGGTAAGATGCAGAGCAATGGTAACTCTCCCACATTTCTGGTGGGCATATAAATTGGTATAACCCATTTAGAAAATGGTTTAAATGTTATCTATTAAAATTGAATATATATTATCCCATATGATCTAGCTACTCAGCAGAAATGTGTACATATATGCACCATAATTCATGTACAAACGTGTTCACAGCAACCTTAATAGCTGTAAACTGTAAGCATTCTAAGTATACATCAACAATAGAATAGATGAGTAAACCAGTGATTGTGGTATTTGTATATAGGAAAATACTATATAACATTAAAAATTAATGACTGCAGCTACATGCGACAGCATAGATGAATTTCCCAAACACAATTTTAAGTGAAATAATTTAGATGCAAAGAATACATACTGTGTTATTCAACTTAAATTGAGTTTTAAAAAGCAATACTAATCTATGATAACAGTAGTGAGAATAGTGGTTACTTTTGCATAGGAGGGAAGGACTAATGATATAGAGAGCTTAAGATGGAATTTCTGGGTGCTAATTATGTTCCATTTAGTTTGGGTGATGGCTAGATGGGTGTGTTTGTTTTATGATAATTGATTGAGCTGGCACTTATGATTTGTGTTCCTAACTGTGATTTAAAATACGTTGACATATATGTATGCATACCAGTAAATATAGCATTTTACCTTTAATCTGCTTGCTATTTCATTACTATCAAGTTTTAAAAGTCAATTTATTTTACATATTTTATAATAAATATTTGTAAAATCCGTTAGTTTCTTGTCTTATTCCTTTTTCCTACTTCAGTGTGCATTCAATTTCAAGCCTTTTAGGTGTTTACTCATTTATAAATAACATTCTTATATTGCTATTTATTCATTGGTTTCATCTTTAGATACTCTCTTCAGATTCCTGTTATGGAAAATAAAAATTTAGTTGTCTATGCAATCCCTCCATACTCCTTTCTCCTGTCTTCCCAATATAGTTACGTAACAATTACTGAATAGCTCAGAATTGTGTTTAAAAATTATGATAATAAATATATTTTGCATATGATTATATAAATATTATTCACAGATCACTAATGCTTTACATTTTATTTTTTATTAGATCTTGTTTTCCAGGAGTTAATACTTAAGCTAAGAATATCTTTATCTTTTCTAATCTACCTGGCAGTCCTTACTATTGACATCAATGTATACATTCTATACATTTCCTCTAATTTGTCTTTCATAGTTATTAAAATATCAATCGTTCAATTATTATCTGCTTGAAGACTCCCCAAATGGTTATATTAATGCAGAAACTCAATTCACTGTTCTCCAGGAAACTACCTTCATCTGTAGTTTGGTTCACAGCATCATCTAATAGATACACTTGTCTCCACCTTTTCTGCCGCATGGAATCTTTCGCTGAGGTCTGCCAGGTCCTCCTCACAAAGTTCTCTTGTATCTGTTCAGTGTCTTCCTTTTCCCCCTTTTCCTCCCTGGCTCTACCATGTTCTACTCCTCATCTCTTGCTTGGCTGATCAAACAGACTTCTATCTGGTTTCCTGGTTCCAGTCTATTCACACATCAGTCCTTTACATCATTAACAGATTTATTTTTCAAATCACAGGTCTGATCATATTATGTTGCTGGTAAAAACATTTTAGTAATGCATTTTAAAGACAATTATAATGTTGAGTCTCACTCTGTCACCCAGGCTGGAGTGCAGTGGCCGGATCTCAGCTCACTGAAACCTCCGCCTCCCGGGCTTACTCCATTCTCCTGCCTCAGCCTCCCGAGTAGCTGGGACTACAGGCGCCCGCCACGTTGCCCGGCTAGATTTTTGTATTTTTTAGTAGAGACGGGGTTTCACCGTGTTAGCCAGGATAGTCTCGATCTCCTGACCTCGTGATCCGCCCGTCTCGGCCTCCCAAAGTGCTGGGATTACAGGCTTGAGCCACCGCGTCCGACCTAAAGTCTTATAAAAGTTAGCATATACATTGGAAGGAAATACATCTCACTCTTCATTATGGGGGTGGGAGAGGAAGAGTTTATGGATCTTTTTCCCCCCAACACAGGAGAAAGTATGAAGCCTTTATGAAACTGTCTGTGAACATACACACAAAATTCTACCCAAGTAAGTCTCCAGATGCTGCGCAGACATGGATAAGATGAACCCCAAAGGATGGTGTATAGTTTAACCAGATAGACAATGGAGGGAAGCATATTGTAGGCAAAAGAAACCCCTGGGTAACAGCCCAAAGCATGAAAGACAATGCTGGCCTCAGGGAGCTGCAGTTTGGATGGAGTTGGATGCATACAGGAAGGGAGTAGCAGATGAGGCTGGAGAAGCCGGATGATTATAAATCCCTCAACTGATGAGAAGAGTGTGGATTTATACTGCAGGCTATCATGAGGAGCCACTGTAGAGTTTCACAGTACCAGAATATGATCAGATTTAGAATCTAGAAAGCTCCCACTAGGAGAGAGGTCTGTGGTGATCATGCCCAAAAACAGAAATTCTGGGAAATTTTACTATTTCAATGACTGATGACATACTAAGCACCCAAGAAAGACGAATAAGAAAGGGCAGAGAAAAAGGGAGAAAACTGGGATGGTAATGTGATACTGAGAGAGGAGAGTTTTGAGGAGGTATTGGTCAAGTGTCAAATGGAAAGAACCAGAAAAACATTATCAATAACTTTAACAATAGGAGTTGCAAGATAGAGGTAAATAAGCCAGATTACAGTAGTTTCAGGAAGCCCATCTGTTGTATTTCCAGGGCCCAAGGCAAAAGTATGAATGGAGGCAAACTTACCACATGTATAACATCTCAAAGCTAGGAACCAACAGAAAGAACTATTAAATGTGTTCTATACTCCCAACTTGATAAATATACCTTATAACCACCTGGAAGACCAGGCTTGAATTTCAAACTCTTGCGTTCCTGAGTTCTGCTCTAGAATATGATTGTTTGGAGAGGTCAATCTGAATACCCTGTACTTCAAACAGAAGATCTTCCTTTTTCTTCCAACCCCAGTAAACTTTATGTTGTGAGGAGCTCTGAATACACACGTGTGTGTGTGTGTGACCACTGCAGTTACAAGTCCAAACTCTGTTCATACCTCTTTCCCTGCTAACACCCACCCTATGGCCACTCCTTGGCTTGAGGTATGCCCACCAGCAGTGTGCTCTGCCCTCTAGAGAACTGACTGGAGAAGCATCCCCACCCAGAAAAAGGATGGGAAAAGGCATATTTATATGCTTGGGGGTAAAACACATCCTTGAGAGGGGAAGAGATGGGGAGATAGAGTATTTGAGAGCTCGGAAAGAGTGGAGTAGCTCACAGAGCAAGTCCCTGCAGAAGGTAAGAGGGGTTAGGATCTAGTGCAGAGATCTGTGAAGAGGGCCTTGGCCTTTGCAAGGAGGGAAGGAGGGAAGCTATGAATGTAGATCAATTTGTAGGTGGAGAGGGAGCTTGACAGTTGTTCATACTCTAGGCTTTCACTTTCTCTGTGAACTAGGGAAAAGCAGGATTGAGACAAATGAGGAGAGTACGCCTAACTAAGGCAGTTAGCTGCAATTCTTAGAGAACTCTTTATTGCAGTGCTTGGGAGATGTACTCAGATGAGTGAAAGACTACCAAGTGGTCTTCAGGATTAAGCTGAAAATAATTCCTGGTTGCTGCAAACTGTGCGACCATGGGATGGATTTTTCTTGGCTGTGAAGGAACAGGAGACATAATGTTTGCTACAACGTAAATGCAGGATCATGCTCAAAGGTGGTTTGGTGAACATTTAAAGGGCAATTACATAATGATTTTTGAGATTTAATATCAAGTCTCTGAAAACAGAAACGGAAAAGATCTCCTTCCTCTCCCCAAGCAAAACTGCTTGTTAGAAGGGACTCCAAGAATGCATGCCTCATTTCCAAAGTCCTGGGTAAGGAAGAGAACTTTGCTTCCCTTAAGAATTATTTCAGAGCTTAACAGTTATTGTAGCCAGGAGGCTTATTTTCTCTCCTCCTGATATTCAGTCCAAATCATGTTCTCTTGATTTCAACCTATTATTGTTAGTCATTTCCTCATGGTTAGCTTAGGAATCTCTATCCCTTCCTGGTATTTACACCTTTCAAATATTATGTTGACTTATCACCTGACCTGGCAATAACTGTTTAAAAAATACATTTTTGGTTTATATATAGGATGATGGTTTTACATCCTATAAACACACTATACATGGATGTCTAGGGAGTAGGGAAATATACTTTTGTGTGAGTGAAAATATGTTGGCCATATATACCTGATATATGTAATTATAATCTTCATAATCATTCATTGCAGATTTGCCAACTTGCACATGTGGAAATGTTCAATTTGTAATGTGATTATAACACAAAAACAAAGCATGTTTGATACCTGTGGCTCGGTCATTTCATAGTAAGTGCAGAAAATTCGAAAAACTGTGTTACATTTCATATTCCTGGCCAAGTCAAACTCTGAAAGTAGCTCTATAATTCTTGGGGAATCTCTTTAAGCAGACTTGTGTCAAGGTCAATTAGAATCCAAACAGCCTCTTTCTAATTGGGGTGAGGTATGCAGTTGAATAATTCTGTCATTAAGCAAACCCCTTATAAAGGTTACAACTCCAAGGCAAACCTCAGCCCCAGGGCTGAATAAACACAGGAGAATAAGAGTGCAGCATTCCACGACTGGCACCTTCACCCCATAATCCCTGAGGAGGAGGGTTTTGGATTTGTTTCTGTGCTATTGCCATCCACTTCTCCTTCTATCATGCCATTCTTCATACCTGGTAAGGATATAACAGAATTAAGGGTTCAAATGTAACTTTTCTATTAGCTTTATCCCTGTCAATAAGGCATACTGTTTTTCCTTCTTTGGGATGAGAATAATGGAGAATTCTACAGAACTGGTTCAATTTTTGGGTAAATCCATATTGGCTGTGGCATTCATAGTTTATTCCAATTTGAACTCTTCTGTCTTTCTAAGACTTATCGCTCCCTAATTTTTCTCATTCCCCCAAGCTCAAAGATACATATCTTTGTTCATGCTATTGCTTCTGACAGCGATACTTGATCACTCATAAAACCTCATAGGCTTGAGAAATTGGCTGACCTCGCTCAAATCCTCTCTCTACCAGTTATAGCCTGTGTGACAATAGGTAAGGTATTTGATGTTTCTAAGTCTCAATTTCCTTGACTGTAATGGCTTTACTTTAACAGTAGCCTTACAGTTTTGTTTGGGGGAAGTAGAATTAAATTAATATGCTAAGTGCCTGGTGAAAATCATAATAATCATAATAACTAATTTCGTGGTGTAGGCAGGTATTCCTGAAAAAGAGACTTAAAAATGGAGACTTACGTGCAGGAAGTTTACTGGGGATTGTTTTTGGAATTAACACCTGTGGAAGTGAAGGAAATTGAGCTACAATGCAGTCACAATAAAAACCTCAGCCTGTCTTCTGGAGAGCTTGGGAGCTGGGAAGGCCTTTAGAGTTGTCTCAAATCATGGCGAGGGGTCTGGTTCTTTAATTCCAGCATCTACTGGTAATTGGATAAGGAGTGGTCCTGCAGAGCAAGCATGGTCTTCGGTGTCTTCATCTGAGGGCAATTTCCCACAGCTGAAGGACTGACGAGTACCAAAGTACAGACATGATAGCACATTACAGTATTCAATAAGCTATTCTTGCCAGGAGTTGTGGCTCATGCCTGTAATCCTAACACATTGGGAGGCCAAGATGGGCTGATTGCTTGAGCTCAGGAGTTCAAAATCAGCCTGGGCAACATGGCAAAACCTTGTTTTTACAAAAAAAGATTAGCCTGGAGTGGTGGTGTGTATCTGTAGTCCCAGTTTCTTGGGGGGGCTAAAGTGGGAGGATTGCTTGAGCCCAGGAGGTTGAGGCTGCAGTGAGCTAAGATCAGGCCACTGCACTCCAACCTGGGTGACAAAGTGAGGCCCTGTCTCAAAAAAAAAAAAAAAAAAAAAAAAAAGAGACCATTCTTGGCATTTCTTGGATCCACTTCCTGGGAGCAACTCCTTCACGGTTCTGTTGGTTGTCTTTTCCTGATGACTTAAAAGAAGAGTGTTAGTTGTATGAACATCAGACACTGCTGCTGTAGTTGGTCTTGAGTCTGCAACTGATAATCATTCTCTCCCATCTCTGTCATTTTAAATTCCCTTGGTTAGCACATGCAGGTTAAGATAACTTATCTTATGGTGATGAGCCAGAATCTCATTGTCAAGAGGTCTGAACCCATTGTCACAATACCTTTATCCATCTGTGGTTACTTCATTTCTTCATTTACCATCAAAATTGGCAAGGGATATCAAGACACACCCAGGTGGATCACATGAGTACTGACATATTCCTTCCTGACCCTAGTGTATGACAGCAAGTCTCTCTACTCCCGATGACCAAGGTTAATTATCCCTGCTAGCATAGTAATTTCTTTCTTTGCTCTTGGTGTCCTGACATGCAGAGACCAAAGTGATCAGGCAGCAACTGCAGCTCAAAGGTTAGTATAATGTCTCCTGCTGAAAGCACTTCCTTTTAGCTATTCCAGTCCCTAAACTTGCAGGTATAGGAAGCACAAGTTTCCCAAGCCAATAAAAGTAATGGTAACAAGACCATTCCTGTTTTCTTTCCTTGGGTCTTGGACCCAGGTATTCTAAAATTAAAGACAGAGAACCTTATAATGGTCATTGGTTTAAGTTATATACTGCATCATGAAGCATCCTATTTGATGAAGGATAGGGTCTTATCTTCACAGTCTATCATCTCCAAGCTGGCTGTAATTGCACTATTCCATTATTCTATCAGGCCAGCTGGGTGGAGCAGTATGTTATAATAACCAATGGCTCCCATGCCATGTGCCCACTACCACACTTCTTTACTCTAGAGTGTTCCTTGGTCCAATGTGAAGTCATGTGGGATCCTGTGTTGGTAATCAAACTCTGTGCACTCTCAGCTAATGGTGGTGGGTGAGGTCCTGCAAGCAAGAAATGCAAGTCCATATTTAGAATGCATGTTGATTCTGTATAAGATGAGTTGCTGCCCCTTTCAAGGAAGAAGGGGTCCAATATTGTCAACTTGCCACTAAAATTGATGTCCTTGAGATACGATACTATACTCCAGTTGGACTCTATTCCTTGTGAGCTGGACATTTGACAGTGGAAATAGCTAGATATGCTTCAGTGAGGGAGAGCTCAGGCTTTTGGTCCCATGCAGATTGTCCATTCCTTCATCAGGCTATACCATTCATGCATCTATTGTGCAAGTACTGGGGCTGCTGATGAACAGTCTGGCTAACATCAGCTGACTAGGTCATTCATTCTTGTTTCTTCTTCTACTCTTCCAGCTTTATCAAGGTACAACTAACAGGTAAAATTGTATATATGTGAAGTATACAATCTGATGACTTGACACATGATTTATTATGAAATGATTACCACAATCAAGTTAATTAACACATCCAGCATCTCACATAGTTACTTTTGAAATTTTATTTTGGTGAGATGCTAAGATCTCTCTTAGCACATTTCAAGTAAACAATACAGTACTATTAACGAAAGCATCATGCTCATTAGTCCAGGTTAGAATGTATATGGTCTCATAACTGATTGGATTGTTTACTATAGACTCTGAAGGAATCTGTAGCTTGGTCTCCAACATAGTCACTGCTTCTTGATCTATTCAGTCTAACTAACATGATATCATTGATAAGTAGACCAATGTCATTTTCTTCAGAGGATCCATATGGTCCAAGTCCTTTGGACAGGAAAAGGGAGATTTAACATAGCCCCAAGGAAAAGAATATATGTAAATGACATTGTGTGTATCAAATGAATATGAACTGTTCCTGATCTTTCTAATAGGATTAGAAAAAAATTGAATTCACCAGATTAGTGGCCATATATAATAGAATGTATCTGAGGCTTTATTAATCTTCCCTAGCAAATACACCGTATCTGGTAAAGCAGACACAATTTAGGACTGGTTGAATTTTTAACAGTCCATTGTCATCCTCCACGGTTCATCCCTTACCCAGTTTCCAGACCTGTGCCTACTTTATTCAATTAAAAAAGGTAAAAAGAAGCAAACATTTTAATAACTACTATATGTGCTCTCAGCTTCCACCCCAACCTTAGTGCTCATTGCAATAATTGCTCCCACCATGCTGCTTCTGTTATTATTTCAGCCCTTATCATCCCCACTGTTATCAGGAAGGACAGTTTTATAGACGCATCTCCTATCATTGACCCTGGCCTATAGAGGACAGCTATTATTGAACTTCTCAGTGGTACTGGTTCTCCTCTCACCTGCCCATTCCTTATCATCTGACCTCATGAAATGTATGCACTGTACATGACCATTACTCTCAACTTTTCTTTATTTCTTCTTCCTCATCTGCCAGAATACCCTGATAAATATACTTTACTTAGCATGGGCCATAACTTTCAACAAACTTCCAAGAGCTATCTTAGCAATGTATTATCTGCATCTCCCAAGGTCATTTTCTAGGACATTAAGTGCTATGTGGTGGCTGACTGTTTCCACATTAATCAACTCCTCCTAATCCAATTTTATATTCTACCTTCCTTAATCCAGCATTCTCAGAATTCAATTTTGTACATACTGTCCTGCCATCTGTTGGTATATGTTGGTTAGGTCCTGTCATGCCTTTGAAACATAGACTCTTTCCTTCTTTAGCAGACTGCAGTCCTTCCCTGGCTGGGTTATGTTGAGGCTCAATTTCAGTTACAGTAGTTCCCCTTATCCCGTGGTTTCACTTGGGCTTCAGTTACCTGAAGTCCCAAAATATTAAATAGAAAATTCCAAAAATTAATAATTTACAAGTTTTAATTAAGTTGCACACCATTCTGGGTAGCGTAATGAAATCTTACTTTGTTTCTTTCTGTTCCATTCAGGACTTGAATGATTCGTTTGTGTGGCATAGTCCCACTTCATATGCTGCCCACCTGGTGGTCACTTAGTAGCCTTCTTGGTTATAAGATTGACTGTGGTAGTGTCCTGGTGTGTTCAAATAACCCTTATTTTACTTAATAATAGTCCCAAAGCATAGTGGGATAGTGATGCTAGTATATTATTATAATTGTTCTATTTTATTTTTAATTATTGTTTTTAGTCTCTCACTGTGCCTAATTTATAAATTAAACTTTATAATAGGTATATGTTTAGAAAAAACTTTAGCATATATGAGGTTTGGTACTATCTGTGATTTCAGGGATCCACTGAGGGTGTTGGAACATATCCTCCATGGATAAGAGGGGCCTACTGCATTACCTGAAAAGATATAATGGGAGGTAGATCCTGAGAAGCAGACGGATTGTGCTGCAAACACACCTATGCGTAATTTTCAGACAATAAAAGAGTACTGTCCTTGAACAGGGAAGGTGGGCCACTTTTTCTGATCTAAAAAGCTCTGGAGAATCTGGAGATTCAAAACATTTTCATGCATCAACACAATATCCCCACTTCAAGTCCATCATCCCACTGCTTCACGTGTAGGGTTCCTATATTAGCCTTCCAGAAATGATCTCTTTTGGAACTCTGTAACTCTTATAAGCCCAATCTTCAGTTTTCTCTGCCCTCTGGCTGCAGGAGCTAAGAATCTTTTTATAAGTTTCAAAGGAGGCTCACTGACTTTCACACTTAGTCTTTAAGTGGTGAATAACTTAAAACTTTCCTTTCCCCCAATATATCCATTTCCCACATCAATAGCCATATAATTTGATAGTCCTTATAACCAATATTTCTCAAACCTATGACATATTGCACTTTTTAAAGTATATTCTCTTCTACCAATATTTGCAGTTATTTATCTATTACTGCATGACAAATAACCCTCTCACCCCCAAAATCAGTGCCTTCAAATAGCAATAAACATTTACCATTTCCCATAGTTTCTTTGGGTCAGGGATTCAGGAATGGTTTTGCTGGGCAGTCTCTAGCTCAGGGCTGGTCATAAGGTTCCGTTCCATGTCAGTCATTCCTGTACTTGTTAAAAGGTTTGACTCAAATGAAATATCCACTACTACATATCTGGCAAAATATTCGAGCTCTTTGGCTAAGCCTCAAGGTCTCTCTACAGAGTTGTTTGAGTGTTCTTATGATATGGCAAGGGGCTTCCTCCCCAGAGAGAGTGATCTAAGATGCCAATACAGAAGCTTCAATGCACAAATACACACCTCAGAAGTCACACACCATTACTTTGGCAGTATTCCATTAGGCGTATGTAACGTGCAGGAGAGAACTACATAAGGGCATGAAAACCAGGAGGCAAGGATCACTGGGGACTGTTTTAGAGACTGCCTATCACAGCATCCCATCCAAGTTTACAGCTCATGAAAATTTTAACATTCATACCACTTTTACAAACCAGTGATCACTGGCGTTCTCCTTATACACATTTGATGGGGTCCTCATTGCCAGTTGGCCAGCAGTGATCTACTGCCAAAATTTCATTTTTGAGTCTGCTTCCTTGGATGAGTCTTGGCATCAAGTGACAGATTTCCTGGAAAACAGACTCTGATGAAGAGATTTACATGTAAGAAGTTTATAGAAGGTGCTGTCAAATTTAACATTTGTGTGGAGGAGGGGCATTGAAAGCAGGATTGCACAGAGGGAGAACTGAATTTTTATGCATTTATATCAAATACCTCAACTGATATAAGAGAAATTCTGTGACTGGGTTGGCCCTTTAGAGTTGTCCTGAATTAAGACAAGGAGATAAACCTTTATAACATCCCATCAACCAGTAATTAGATAGATAGGATATTATAAGTAATGTAAAATATAATATTATAATTAATATCCTATCAGTGAACTATCTATCTTCCATTATCTCTCTCTCTATTCACCAGAATTTTACTACTTTCATCACTTCCTATTACTCTTGTCCAATGCACCGCAGTACCTTATCATGGCCCACAGTACCCTTATGATCTGACCCCAGTTACCTCTCTAGACTCCTCTCTGACCACGCTCCCTGTAGCTCACTCCCCTCTAGCACAAATGCCACTTTAACAGACAGGCCACATCTGCACACCTCATCTTAAATACCACCTCTAGACACTCTATCTTCTTATACTACTATATTTTCTTTATAGCATGTTATCATTCAGTATTATATTAGATGTATATTTATTTATTTGCTATATGTTTATCTTTCGCACTAGATTGTGCTCTATGGAAGGTCATGGTTTTAAAAAAATTCACCATTTATCCCCATTACCTAGAACTTTGCCTGATGTACAGCGTGGGCCTGATAAATATTTGTCAAATGAATGCATAAATTCATTATTAACTTCTTGGTGTTATAAGATAGGGCACCGATGACCTTTGTTAGAAATATTTGTGGGTTATGATTAAACTGATGAAGCCACAGACCTCTTTGTATGTTCAGAATTGTCTTCTCTGAGTTAAATTTGGCTTGAATTTTTAAGACAAAAGGCAACATTCTGTTTTCTAAGTGGCCCTATTTCCTTTTGCATTGACATCCATTTTGGAACACCTATTGTACTGTGAACTTTGCTCTTCTGGAATCTATTGTTTGGCTTTGCATCAGCATAGAATCTCTTGGAATTAAAACAAAAGAGATTTGAAAGCATAGCGTATCACCCCATTTTCCATGGCTGAATTTCAACTCTTGGCATCTGAAATCTCAGGTATTCCCAAGACCATTCTGATCTAGGGACTGTCAGGAACCCTGTTCTCTCCATAGTCTCTCTGCTACACAGCTTTGTTATTGTTCCTTAGTGTAAATGCTGGGTGTTAGGAGAAATGAAGAGGAGCAAGGTCACTAAAATTCATTTATTCCTATTTGGTATGTGATTTATGAAAATCTAAGTCTTTCTGTTATTACTTTGAAATGTTTATCCAAGTTCAAACAATATTTACCTTTGAGGCATACACCTCTATAGCAGCAAATCTACAGAGGTTACGTGCACCTCTGCTCTAGTATTTATCCAAAGCCACATCTTTGTGTCTCTCTGAAACATCTAGGAGATTCCCTAGGAGATTCATAGATAGGAGAGAAAACACTATTAATTTGTAAGTCAAGTTCACAAGAGTTTTACAAAATTTAGCCGGGTGAGGTGAACACTTCAATTTTTTCATTTTTTTCCCTGTTTTTGTGTATTTGATTAACTATGTTATATTACTAGAATGTAGTCGAATGTACACTCTATGAGAGCAGGGATTCATTTCTATTTTTTTCACTCTATATCTAAAATATTTAGAACAGTTCCCAGCCTATACAGGCGCTTGATACATAAATTTCTTTTTCTTTCTTTCTTTCTTTCTTTCTTTCTTTCTTTCTTTTTTTTTTCCTGCTTTCTTTCTTCTTTTTCTTTCTTTTTTTTTTTTTTTTTTGGTCACCCAGGCTGGAGTGCAGTGGCATGATCCCAGCTCACTGCAACCTCCACTTCTTGGGTTCAAGTGATTCTCATGCCTCAGCCTCCCAAGTAGCTGGGATTACAGGTATGCACCACCTGGCCCAGGTAATTTTTGCATTTTTACTAGAGGTGGGGTTTTACCATGTTGGCCAGGCTAGTCTTGAACTCCTGACCTCACGTGATCTGACAGCTTCAGCCTCCCAAAGTGCTGGGATTACAGGCATTACCAACCAAGCCCAGCCATGATACATAAATTTATTGAAAGAATTAAGATTGCATGAATTTGATATCTCTTTATATCCATGTTTATATGCTTGTATGAATTTGATATCTCTTTATATCCATGTTTAGTTATACAAAACATAAACAAAATTTTTATCACTTTTATTTTTTTGTGCAGAAATAATCTAACCCTTTGAGAAATACGTTCTTGATTTTAGAAGTTTTCACAGAGCGTCTTGCCTTCCCTAATCAAGGTTTGAGATTTCAAGAAGTATGAGCCTTTCATCATCTCCAAAAATCTAAGAAAATTAGGATTTCACATCTTTGGAATGCCTGGTACTAGATCTAGGCTTACCATTAATTCATTTTCTCCACAAATATTTATTGACTTATATTTTATGTCAAACACTACCCTCACCTAGAAGGCAGTAGCAGTTGTTTTCATTGATCTTATACTCTGGTGAAAAAGCTAGGCATTGAACTAGCGAATTCAACTAAGATGAATGTTGCTGTGGGAGCAAACATTCAAAGAGGTGACCTCCCTGAATAAATATACTTAATTTGAAATTCAAAGGCTGAGTTGAAGTTATCTAATCCAAGGGTGGCAGAACAAAGTGTTTCTGATAGAGGAAGTGGCAAGCTAAAATGTCTCGAGGGGATAGAAATTTTGGTGTATTTCTATTTTTGAAAGTAAATTTTATGGTCTAGAGCTCTGAGAGCAAGAAATAAAGTGATATATGGTGAGGTCAGAGAGTATGGCAAAATCCAAACTCTTGGTCTTGAACAATATTGGGTTCTTGAACAATATTTGTTTTTAAATCTGACAAGCTTTGTTTTAAACAGTGGATGACATGATCAGAATTGGTTGAAAAAGTTACTCTAGCTTTAGTGTGGAGAATGGTGTTAGAATGACCTTGAGAACACAACTTAGACGTCCTTTAAAATATCTTGCCTGAGAAACAATGGTGACTTGTAGTAGGATGGCATTAATAGAGATGAAAAGTCTAGGGAACAATGGACTATGTAGGAGACAGAATTGCCAGGACTTATAAAGGGTGGGATTTGGCAATTGAAGGAAAGGGCAGAGTCAATAATAACTTTCAGATTTTTGGCTACGACAGTGGGCTAAATGGTGGGCACATATAGTAAAATGGGAAATACTTGGCTGGTTAAATGGTAGTGCCCCTTTTCCCAGCACTTGGCTGACGGTCTTGACCATTTTGTCACTGGTACATCTAAGCTGCTTGGCACAGCAAATTAGAGCAAGTATGAGTAACTGGACTCAAAAGGAATTGATGAAATTTTGTTGGGAGAACTTGAACTACAAAGATCCAAAAGTGACAGAGAGATGTTGTTGGATATGGAAATGCTATGGGAATATAAAGATGATATATTGCTGCTGCTGTGGCAAACCAGAGCCACATGCAACTTAAAATTAGGAGGAGGCAGGGAAACCAGAGCTCTTACAGGGTAATCCATTCTGTAGAGATAAATGCAGCAGACTTAAATAGAGCAAGGGAGAGAAGAGACCATGTGGTTTCTGAGAGAAAGAGGAAGGGGGAGGGAGGAGATGACTGACACTATTTTGTTATTCATGAAGCCTGACTGCACTGACTACAGTTGAGTTCTGCAAATGTCTCCTTTATTTTTCAATGATCTACTTTTTAAAATGAACTATGTCAGAATGGGTTTTTACTCACTGCAACCATTTGATGTCTGTCCCAGATATTCTCATAAGGAAGAAGATTCCTATTTAATATACCAGTTGATACATTTTTCTTCTCTATATAAAGCTGCATCTTTCTTTACACAACTTATGTGCAATGGTCCTTGGGAACCACACTGAGTAATTTAAATTCCTTTACTATATGTTTTCATTAAAAATCATAGGGCATCTCCTCTTCAAGTCTTTTTCTTCACACAAAACATCCATAGTTACTTTAAATCTTCCTAATATGATTTGATTTTCAGACCTCTCCCCAATACTGTCACATTCATCTAAATATCTTATGATTTGTAAATGCTTTTAAAATAAGGGACCCAGAGTTAAATGCAACACTTCATATATGATTAGGTAAGCTCGGAGTAGCATAAGACTATCACCGTCCATTGTAATTTTGCAGCAACTATTTCTCATTTCAGAAAATTCTTGTATTTGTGCTTTTTTAAAGCATAAATATGCTTCTAGAAAAAATGCCCTTAAAATAAATTCTTTGATTTAAGACACTATCACTTGGTAAAATAAAAATATTCTTGTAAGACACGTAACGACATTGTTATTACCAGCTACTTATGCCTTAGCTTCTGGCCTTTCCAAGAAGCCAGCTAGAAGATATCTCCCTATCAAAATGAAATGTAAAATATTATGCATTTTGAGAGAACAAGATCTCCTGAGCCAGACCACACCCAGTAATGCATGGAAGTGGGGTAGCAGCTAAGCTTCTACATAAATGAGAATAATGGTGGGTTGAGTAGGTTTGGAGGAGGGATGAATACAAGGAAGGACAGTCAATGAGAGCTGAAAAGGTATTTGAAAGCGTCAGTTATAGGTAGCGGTTCTCTGCTGACAATGCATTTTTCAGGGCTACTAAGAGATAGATCCTTGCTTCAGATTAATCCAGGAGTGGAAAGTAGAGGGCATGCAATTTCTGTTCTTCTGGTCATGTTGACTGCTCATGACCAGGGAGAATAGGAAGAATGCAGCAAAAATCTTTAAAATATCAGTGGTTAGCTGTAGATCTATTGGTTTCTGCAGCCAGGCCCCATGAACTGGGACACCGTTCTAAATAGATTAGGTGATACTTTAATATCTGATCCTGGAAAAGCCTTATAGAGGAGAGTCAATAACTGTTAAATTTCATTTTTTTAATGTGTGGGAAATTGAGAAGTAAATGTGAGAAGGCTTTTTCCATAGTTATAGATGACTCCAGGAGCAGAGCCAGGCATAGACACCTCTTCTTCAAACATAGTTCAATTTCCAGTCATGCTGAACCCTGCCAATTTCAAACTGATCCTATGTGCTGGCAATCTGTCCACACACAGTAAATGATCATGCAACACACCTTCTGCAGTGCGGCATTAGCATTGGCATGTGTCAGAGGTTACCTCTGCCAGTAGAATGGTGGCTCAATTGTGGCTGAAGCTTAAGACACAGAGTTTTCTCACTGTCTCTCTTAGCCAGATTTGCCTGGGGAAAGAAGTGCTTTGTCAAAACAAGGAAAGAATGAAAATAAGATATTTTCTCACATCTTCTTAGGTCTATCTTAGAGACACCTTCTGGAGCTGTAGGTTTCATTTCGCTTTCATAAGATCACAATGCTTAATCTCAGTAGGGTTATCAGTTCTGTCAGGTATTATAAACCCTCCAATCAAGGCAGTGGGAACCAGTGTTTCTATTTAATACCCGGAGAAATGGTGGAAGTCAGCGATTGATACCAACACAATGATGGGAAAAAGTGTCCAGAGGTGCTACTCACATAATCTCATTTTACAACATCTTGAAAATTCAATAGAAAGGACTCCACTAACAATACCATTGCACACTACTGATTATTGTTCTCAAATGTTCCTAAAGCTCTAAAAGCATAACTTAACAATAAAAATGCTCTATAAATACATCCTAACAATGAACGTAACTGTATTTTTTTCCTTTAAAAACAAAAGCACAGTGTTAGTCACAAGTCATATAATTTTACTTAAGCAATTTCTTGGCTAAAAGTGCATTATCATTTTTAAAACATTATCTAAATCTAAATCTAAGTATAAATAAATGAGCTATTCCTTGACGTTAGAAAGTGTTTCCAAATAATTTAGAAAAGGTGAAGAATATTGCATCTTGGATTAACTACTACTTATTTAATATGTGATCTTTATTTTTAGATATATTTTGCTTATCATGAGATTTGTCTTGTTTGCAAAGACACTTGGAAAAAATAAGCAGAATTTCCTTGCAAAAAACATATATAGTTTAAAATTTTCCTTCTATTTGTGTCTATGATTCTTAGTTTTATCTTTATCCATTAAGATTTTTGGAATAGCATATTTTTCAAATCAGTTAAAATTGTAGGAAGTTACTGCTATATCCTGTCCAAAAAACAAACAAATAAACAGCTGAGAACTATACATGCAAAGTACGCGTTAGCTCTTGAAAAAAGATTACAAGCTAGTTTAGAAAAATATATTTTGTGCTTCCTGTTTGTACTCACATCATGGAACAGAACAGTCTACATTACTAAGAAAAACTGCCAATATTATTTCCCTAAGAGTATTATAGTATTGTATTCTGCAATTGAAAGAACAAATAAGTAATTTCTGACTTAATATCGATACTAAAATATCTAGCATATTAATCTTCCAGTTAATAGTTCTAAATTTTAAATTATTTGAATGTTTTTGACAACAGTGAACCATAAAAGTAAGAACATCCTTAAAAAGATTTTCAAGACTATTAGGAATATCCATGTACTTTAAAAAACTTCATATTTATATTAAACCCATTTTTAGAGTGATCATATAGAATTCTTTGAAATTTATTAAGACTTAAACATGTTTATGCAAATTAAAATATGAAGAGTGAAAATTTAAAAATAAAACCTGTATGTTTTATTTTTAATAATGTCCTAAAGTGTTGTATATTATATACTGTTAAATTCTAATATTGATGAAGCTGATGTGTCATTCTTAAAATATATCCAGAATATCTTTTTCATAGCTATATTATCAAGAAAATTTTCTAAGACCTGTTTTCTACTATAAATCCAAAAAACTATCTGCTTTCATTTTGTTTAAATTCTTTTGGAAATGATTATTTTAGGCTATATTCTTAGATGGTAATTTTATGTATTCAGTCAGATTTGTTTACAGTTTTTATAAACAACATTTATTGGAGAATGTAAGAATCATCAGAAGAGAAAGTTTTAACTCCCTCAAACATAATAAAATGATCAAACGTTTGGAATAGAAACATATTGTAAAAATGTGTCTTAACTGAGACACATTGCCCTAAGGAACCATGCCTTTGTGTTTGATGATTCTTCCATAAAGCTGAGTTTATTTTTAAAAATTGACCCTTTTAATGTAAGAAAGTTGATGGAGAAAGAATTTCACTTACGAGTTTTTCCACTAGACACTATAAAACTCCATCATAGCACCTTGCATTTTTGGCATCTGCAATTGAAGCCCACAGCTGAGTGTTGCCAGATCTTATTTTGAAAAATGGGGTTGTGTCTCTAGGATGCAAATCATCTGGATGAAAATTCAGGTAAAATAGAAAAACCTGCTTGGTCATAGAGGCCCTATTTGAGTTGAGCAGTGAGAAGATCAAAACCTCAATGAGACCTGCAGGAAGTTATGGGGAGAAAAGATCAAGAAAAGAGAGAGGAAAGAGGAAAAGGCAACAGCAAAAAGAGATGGAAAAGAAAGCTAGGTTTGGTTTGGAAAGACAGATTGCATCACATGCTTCTGGGTGCTGTTTCACTCAAATAATGTTACCTTCACCTCAAATACGGAGATATCTTGTCTACAGTGTAGACTGTGTGATCATGTTGGTTGGAAATATTTTGACAATTGATTAAAATTTTTATTTTTCCTTTAAATAGCTAGGGACATTTTAACACCATTTTCTTTGCTGAAGAAATTGAGAATATTGCATATTAATAAAGAATATTTTTCTAAACCAGATTTGAATATTTAAAAAAGATATTAGAATAAAACTTTAGTTAACTTGAAAATGCAAGTGGGAAACTTTTTGGAGAGCTGGATCATCCTTGATGACTTTTAATTAAATAACAACTTAGGACTTTTCTGTTTCCAAATATAATGTTTATAATGTAAAATTATTCTTTATTTTTTTCCATTTTATTTATAGATATTATATTTACTCAAACTTTCCTTTTACAAGGTTTTATATTAAAATTCTAATGAACTATATACTCACTTTACTGAACAACTCAGTCAATCTGGAAAGTAAAAGCATTCTAGAGAGCTCAGCATGCTTGGGTGGTGCTTATGAAATTCAATTTTGTATGTGCTTTATCTTTCTAAGGACGATTATTCAAAACCAACGTTGTAACCAGCAGGAGCAGAGGAGTGTCATAAACTAAGGAATTCTAAATAATTCATGGATGTGCATGGAAATGATGTTTTAAAACTGAAGTCAGAAGCAGCTGCTACAGGAAGGGTTTTTAAAAAGAGTCACAGACAACGGTCATATTATTTCAGGTTAGCTCACACCATTGTGTACATTTACAATGCAACGTCTGTATGTTTCCATTTGTTTGGGAAAGAAAATTTAGGAGATTTAAAACACACAAACACAGCAAATATAAAGAATCTCTCCAGTTCTTACAGGCAGTATGTGTGTCTCAATAGTAGGAAACACTGTTGTGGTGGCAGAATCTACGCTAAAATATAATTCTGTATTTTTAAAAGTGAATCTAAACCTTGGATCTTAGGCCAGAGAGTCCCTATTCAAAGAAGTAAGTACAAAAATAAGACAAGTTATTACTTTTCATCTTCCTCCTTTATTTCACAAATGCCCCTATTCTGACGTAGGATTAGGATAAGGGTCATTGCAGATGGTTGGCAACAAATACAAAACTAGTCATTATCCAGGTAAGTCATTCACAATTCTAAAACTGAGCAATTATAAAGAAGCAAATTATTTATTATTCATAATCTCCAGGTTAGAAGTGTGAATGTAGTAATGGAAAAAGGAAAGTATTCAAAACTGTATGAGGATAAATACTCAAGTAAAACAGAATATTATTTAAGATCTCATTTGGAAAGGAGATAACTGATCACTATATGAGTGGAACCATTCATCTTCAATTTACTTAAATTGCTTTTACTACAGGCTCCCATTTCATGGCAGAACTGTTGTTCCAGCTCCCTGGACTGACATGAAGATAATACTTATAAATATATTTCCCACTGGATTTAGCTATTAGAAGAATCTAAACTACCCTAACTTTTCAAATAAAATAATGAATCACAGTGAACAAAATGCTTTGTGAAAATAACTCAGTAATGTCATAGATTAAATAATACATTCTTGACAGTAACTTTTTTATTAATATTTTACATTCATTTATATTAAATATTTTTCTTGAGTGATGGTAATGTTTACCCTGTAACAAAAAGCAAATTATCCATCCTTAAAATTTGGGAAAGAACTAGATTCTTATCTCTTAAAACTCAGTATAAATTACCAAATGTGTAATTTGGAATCTCTTTTTCTACCATAGTATGTATTTGATCCTGTTTAAAACAATAAAATATAAAAAAACTTTTTATAAATGTAAAACTTTTTACATTTTCCTTTAAATTTTTTAAATGTAATTTAAATGTAATTAAATTTTATAAATGTAAAACTTTTTACATTTATAAAAAGTATATTATGAGGTGTCTTAAAAAAGATATTGAGAATAGTAAAATAATTTATATTGTTGAATGCTAAAATGGATTCTAATATTTTAAGCAGCAGTTATTGCTAATCAGGATTTAGATAGATTTCCTAATGCACATTGCTAGGTTACTCTAAAATATTGGCCTTGTTTTAACATGGAGCTATGTATAGTCGTAAGATTGCAAATAAGCAAAATTCAAGTTACAATTAACTTTTAAAATGTATACCCCAAATTGCCATTTTTTCTTTTATGCTTTTTTCTTTAGTTATCCAAGGTACTGTTCTCTGCTTTTATTTAGTATTGGTCTGATACCTTAAAATGTCCTCTGTGAAGCTGATTCAAATCAAAGTTAAATATTTCATCTGGTCTGTGACCTCCGTTAATCAGCTCTTCCATAAAATTGCAATTTAAAGCAATACCGCAGTCTCCCCTGTGAACTGTAGTTCAAGGACAACAGTCACAATATATACACCACATGACTTCGCAGTAGAAACTTGGTGAGTTGCGAGGATATGGATTCAGTCCTGATTTCACTGAGAACTTAGAACTTCTGTTTTGACTATCTTGCTATTCTGCATTGATTTGCCAATACAAATATATATGTACAGGATGCAAATGCGCAATCTTTTCTTCTTTTTCTTTTTGTCTTTTTATCTTTTTTTTTTTTTTTTTTTTTTTTTTGGTCTATTTCTCAATTCTGAAGTTCCCCTCACAGCATTTTCTTCAGTTTACTGAAAGAATGTGACATGAAGGAGAAGCTACTTTGTATGTTTCCTATCATGTGAAAAAAGCTCACTTCCATTTGCACATAGGTCAGGAAGAGCAAGGAGGTTTCATCTCTGTTACCGGCTTTCGTCTCTGCGACAGCTAGCTTGTGAGTTTTGTTGTGAGGTCTCATCCAAGCTCTGAGAGAAAGTGAGCTGTGATCAAGGGAAGATGCCTACCTCTGAGTGCAGAAATGAAAAGTTTCCATTCTAGATAGAGGGGCAAAGTTCTGCAAATGACCAGTTATGCTTTACTGAAAATCAGAAAATAATTTTGAGTTAGTTATATGCCTGTTTCAACTGATCTCTGGCTCTGTCTGAGGAAAATAAATACAGCCTGTAAGAATAAACATCAATAGCTTTAAAAGTCAGAAATCAATGATGGAATAAGTCCTCACTTGGACAGGAGTTAACTTACTTTTGCCTAAAGCTAAACAGAAGAAAATATTCATTTAATCGTGCTTCAGCACATTAAAAAAATTAGTTGACAATTGGTGGTTACTTGGGCTTGGGCTGAGCTATCTGTAGTGAACATTATTTTGATTTTGGGTTGCAGGCACTATAGACAGAAGAGCAGGGGCATACCAAAACCAACCAAACAAACAAACACTCCCAAAAACAAAAACAAGAAAAACCAAGTTTATTCAGTCCAAAGAAACATTTATTGATCAAAAAGAAATTTGGGAGCATTTCAAGAAAACATACATATTCTGAAAACTAGTTATGATTGAACTCTTTATTCAGTGAGATTGAAGATTTTTTCAAGTTTAGATTTCTTTCTGGTAGGGAGAAACACTATTGTCTTAGTTTCAGAAGTAAAGATTTACCTACTTCTCCCTCCCCCCCACCCAATGTAAGACATAAGACATTATCCAAGTATTTTGATTATATTTAATGGTTAGAAACATTTTCCATTCCAGGTCTGATTGGTCTTAACTGCTTTGTTGCTTTTTACTTGGAAAATAGCTAAGGAATAGTCACTGCAGTCATTTAAAAAAACATTTCTTTTTTCTAATTGTATTCACAAAGAAAGAAGAGAACTTTTTTTTTTTTTTCCAGAATGGAATATGTAAATTTTGAAATATGCTTCCATAAATTCTGTCACATGTATACAGTCACTATTTCTCATCAGTAGCATATGTACAGATACAGCAGGCCGCAAATGTGTCTGATTATTGAGCCCATCAATTTCACTCATACCAAATAGTTTGACTTTATTATTTACATGATTCTTAAAATATGCAGTCTATTGACCACACAAATAAACATGGGCTTTTGGATCAGTATAAAGCCTGGTGTTTATGAACAGTGTTCTTTGTGTTTTTAACAATATCTGGCACATTTAAGCAAAACTCTTTACTGAAACATGGAGCCTGGATAATTGTGTGCTTCGTGATCTATGCTGGGCAGGGGCCCCAACTCTGCTCTTCAGGCAGACAGGAATACAGAAATCTGTTACTGCAGTTTGACATTTTCTTTGAATGATTAGGTCAGTTGGTAACTCTCCACTTCACAGTTCTTATAAGCCCAGATTTCCCATTGTAAAACAATATGGTTCTGATTATAGCATTATTGAAATCCAGACATAGTACCTGTGTTTTGTTAGCAGTTCTACTTCTTGCTTTCTTTGTTAACATGAGCAACATATTGACTCTCTCTCCCACTTCTTTGCCTGCAATGGATGAGAAGATTGAGAAACCTAGGGCTTGTGGTGAGGAGAGTGAAGACAGAGTAAATATTACCCACATTTGAAGTTATGGTACGATGCTCTAAAGTTAGAAGAATAAAATAACAATGAATATTACTAAAAGTAAAAATGTTCTTATTGTGTAGACCTATGGCTCATCTATTTTGTACTTTAATTGTGACTGTCACCAATAAGTTCAGTGTGTTAGACAATATAATTATATTTCAGAGGAAGACCACCAAAGATTTCTAGATATACCACAAAAAGCCCTAATTCTACCTGATATTGTGTGACAATTCTGGTTTGTGGCACCATCTTTGTTCACCTGACTTATATGGTAACTTTCTAATTAATCTTTCTTCTTTAATTCTTCCTCTCCTATAGTTCATTCCTTACATAGAAACCTGAATTTTCTTTTAAAATTAATGTAAATGAGTTAGCTTCTTTTTCCTGCTGGAATCCTCTAATGACCTCTCATTGTACTCTAATCAGCATGCAAACTCCTTTCTGTGACATCAAAAGCTTAACGTGAGCTGCGCTTATCATTTCCCTGACCTCAATTCTTACCATTCTTCCTCTTTCACACTATATTCCATGCGCAGTGGCCTGGTCCTGTCTTGAAACCCTCAGGCTGGTCATTCCCTCTTCCTGAAAGACTTTTATCCTGCCTCATTACACTACTAACTTCTCATTCATCCCTGGAGCTCCAGATGGTCCATCATGTCACCTCCTCAGAGAACTCTTCCTGGTCACCCAGTCTAAAGAAACCCCTGAGGGATTATCTATCATCCTACCTTATTTTATTTCCTTTAGGGCACTCATTAGTCTCTAATATTATCTAGTTGCATTATTGTCTCACATGTACATTTTTTGTCTTTCTGTACAAGAATGTGTGCTCCCTGAGGAAAATGTCTTATTTATTGTGGGCTATTGCCTGGCCTGGCATAGTTACCCAATGGGTGAAGGAAAGAGCAAATTATTGAGTTTATCTAAACTCTCTAGCCAGAATGAAGCTCAGGAAAGATTCCACAGTCTCTGTCTACTGCAACCAACTCAGAGTCCATGAATTTTCATTCACTTGTTTCCACAGTTGCTTTAATTTTATGAGAGCACTACATTCATTTAGTTTTTATTAGTACCTAGAAAGATAACTGAACACATTCTAGATGCTTGGTCAATGTTAATAGAATTGGAATCTTAATATTTTATTTTCAGCAAGTTGAGCAACCATAAACTTGCCATATACTTTATTAACTCTACTAAAAAAGTCAAGCTTGTAAACACAAAAAGAAAATATAGTGATAACACTCCCCCCATGTTTCATGTCAGCAAGATACTTTTCTATCATTCCTGAAATATGAAGGCTAAGCGAGCTGAAAGTTAAAAATAACACTTGGAATTTTTAAAGGAATATATTTCAAAGAGTTTTTACATACCACTGCACCGTATCTGTTCACATAGAATTTAAGGAAGTGTTCTTACATTCCCTTTTCCAGGCAGAATCAATGTTAGGTGACTCATCCAAAGTGAAGGAAGCACCCTGTGTTTCTTGTCCCCCGCCCCACTTGCAACCCTTCCCTCCTCATCTCCTGCATCTTTACCTTCCTGTCTATTTACTGTTTGAATGTCTTTGCTCTTTTTGGTTCCCTTTAGATTTTCTTAAAAATGGGATTGATGGTCTTTTTTTTCAACATATTGTTTAAAAGCACACACAAACAAAAGACACAGCAGTGAAAAGAGGGTGATGTTTGGGGGAATAGGGAGAGATTGTGGTAAAAATCGGGAGATCCTCAGAAATTCAAGGAACCTTTTTACCAAAGAGGGCAAAGGCCAGTGCTAGATGAATAACTCCTTTTCAGTGTTAGCCAGAAGGAAGATTGTGAATGACTAGTACATTTACTCACCATTATGGCGGTGCTCCCTCTATTGTATAACCGGAACCTCCATATCCTATTTCTAAGCTATCCTGTGAACCACACAGTTGAGGTCATTTAAATGCTCTCGCTATCAAGTACAATTTCATGGGCTGCTAAAGACTATATTTTCAGATGTGATGGATAAAACATAGTCATTTACTTCCTTTTGTGCTCTCATGTCTCCATGACATCATTTTTTATTTTTCTGTGAAGTATAAAATACACTCTTAAGGGTGATAGGGTTGTGGCCAACTAATAAGAGTAGCAAGGATGCCTGTCCTGATTCCACAAACGAGGAAGCATTAAGTACAAGAAAAGGGCAAACACCTAAGGAGATTCAGGCCATTGGTGGTGGGAGGGGCTCTAAGCTGACTCACTGGACTGTGTTGCCTGCACCCACTGCCACAGCCTAACACTTAATTCCCACAAGTAGAAGCAGGGAGAAAATTACAAAACACTGAAATGTGGTTCCCCAAAGATATCTTGTAGACGTTTTGTTCCTCCTTGTATGGAAGGGTTAAGTGATAGGAGGAAAATGGGCCTCAAATGTTTGAGAAAATGCTATATAGAGCCAAGTGTGAATAATTAGGGAAAGAGCTTCTTTTTTTTCTTTTTAGATGAAAAGCTGTGGGGGCTCTATGTATTGGTGTATGGAATACCTTCCCAGTTCCAGCTACATCATTCGTGGGCAAAGTACAGAGCCTCAGTTTGACATCTTAAGATGGAGATGACATCTGTATATCTTGCACTTTTATTTTGAGATCTAGTCTATTACTAGCTTTGTAAAAAATATTTAGTAGTTGATAATTTTATAAATTATAGAAGTAATTTAAACATGGTTTAAAAAGATACTTGCTAGTAGTTTGTACTGAGAAACATAGTATTCTTTTCCAAATCTGTAGTAACTGGAACTTTCTTCTGTAATTAATTTTATTATTATATCCTCAGCTATACAGAAGGCATATTAAGTAAAGGCCCTTCTGAAAGATATCATATTAATTAAGGATTAAATATGGGCCTGTGTAAGAATATGGCCATTTAGAACATCTAGAAAAAGTGAAATAGGTTGAATGTCAGGTCACTGGCCTGTTCGTGGGTAAAAGGGTGAGGGGACTTTCATTTTTTTTCCTAAAAATAAAAGCTGTTTACATTATAAACTATGAAAATCCATTTCAGTTTATTTTAAAAAATGCTAGTTACATTAGCTGCATGTAGACAAAATCTCCATATACCTTGGTAGGTCATTGTTTTGTATTTTTCTTTCATATTATTATGAAAATATAGATTCACAAATTATATTTTATTAAACCATATTTTCATTGCAACTCACTGCATAAGGATTAAATTTTAAACACCTCACAAATTCACCAAACTTACTCTTAAGATTATCTGAGGATTTTCTTCTTCTAACATGGAAGTAACTTTTTGTGATTTTACTAATTTAAAAAGTAACATGTTAATTGTTAAACAAAATAAGTCAAAGCAAACAAACAAACAATAAAAAAAATTCAGAATCTACAGGAAGTTCTAAAAAAGAACAAAAAGAAAATCCTCTGTAAGATGATTACCCAGACATAATTGCTATTTTGGTGTATATCATCCAAATATTTTTCTATGCAGTCATTTGCAATTTTTTCCTAAGTGGAATTATACTACATATAATGTTTTCAACTTTAAGTTAAAATGTTCCATGGCTTTCAATGTCAATAAGTATATGTTTATAATATTTAATGGCTTTCCTAATACCCCATTTGTATGATTATACTTTAATTAATTTAACAAATTCTTCTTCTTTGACACAATTTAAGTTTTTACTTTCCCAATTATTTTTACTTTAAATTCTATACTCTTAGTAGTCTGATTGTTACCACAGGATAAATTCCTAGCAGTGAAATTATTAGGTTAAAAATGTTAAAAATTCACATAAACAATTTTTATATGTATATTGAGTATATAATTCTACTCTTGTGAATTGCCTGTTCATAGCCTTTGCCTACTTTTCTACTCTTTGTTTATCTTTCTTTCAGACTGACTCCTCATAGTACTTCATATATTAAGGCTATTGCCAGTCATTTTGCAAATTCATGATTTTAAAATTCATTTTGTAAAATTATGATATCCAAGATTCCAAGTAAAAAATGGCCAAGTTTGTATGAGCAGAAAAGGGCAGGGGCATATAAAGAAATAGGTATGGACTTTTGAGAAAGAGTCAGGGTATTCCTACATAGTACTTGAAATAGTAGCTAAATTACAACATAAAAGGATAGAATTTGACATTTAAAAAAGTCCTATAGTTAACATTGTAAAATATTGGCCATACTTTAGAAAGAGATGCTGGAATCTTCTGTGGGACTTAGTAAGTGGGACACATACCTTTTGGCTTGCATAATCCACAGGGATGTGTTGGATGGCCTCTCAATGTGTCCCTTTGCCCAGGGTGACTATTGTTTTCCATTTTCACACATGAACCTGAGGTTCCTAAAAGCTCTAATTCAAGATTCTTTTCAGTTAATCTACTGATGTTCTCTATATTGTCGTTCTTAAGTTGTTTTTTTTTAAAGATTCTAAACCGCATTGCTAAGTTTAAGAAAAAATATAAGTAGTTTTTTTTTTATTCATTTCTTCCTAATAGCAAAAAGTACACACACATAAGTGTGACTATGAGTCATCTTCCTAAGCTTTAATTTCTTACTGCTCTCTTGTGGCCATTCAAATGAACTGTCCAGATGCTTTTTTTTTTTTTTTAAACAGATCCTATAATACTAATAGGAAAAAATTTTCCAAGCAGAGTTGTTCAATTTCGTTCATGTAGCAAATTTAGAGTCTTTGACATTTGACCATTAAGGCCATAAAATAATTAATTTTATTATTAAACACTGGGATACGGCTGCAAAATAAGAAAGGCCTATAAGCTTCTGCTTGTTTTTTAGTAAAACCAACCACAGTGTTATTCATCTACGGAATCATCAAGATGCTGAAGTTTGAAATATTTCTGGCCATTCTGAAGGTAAAACAATGCAATTCCCAGCTTCTTCCCTTGCTGTGGTTTTAAGAGTATCAGTAGGTGGCCGGTACGGAGGCTCATGCCTGTAGTCCTAGTACTGTGGGAGGCCAAGGCAGGTGGATCACCTGAGGTCAGCCGTTTGAGACCAACCTGGCCAACATGTTGAAACCCCGTGTCTACTAAAAATATAACAATTAGCTGGGCATGGTGGCGCATGCCTGTCATCTCAGTTACCCAGGAGGCTGAGGCTGGAACCTGGAAGGTGGAGGCTGCAGTGAGCTGAGATCTTGCCACTGCACTCCAACCTGAGTGATGAAGCAAGACTCCATCTCAAAAAAAAAAAAAAAAAGAATATCAGTAGGGTCTAAGTTTAGTCATCATAACTTAAAACAGCTTCTTTTTAGGGAAGAAAAGAATTCAAATAATGGCTATACATTAGAGCACAAATAAGATATAGCTTAACATTTATTCTATTGCCTTTTGTTCATGTAATACTGCCTGTAAGTAGAGAGAACACCAGAATTGTAGTCTCAGCAATGTTAAGAAGACAAAATGAATTAAATGCTTTATTCTTCCAGTCCTGAGTATCAGTCCTGCAAACTGTGTTGTTCTCTAACATCTCTAATTCATTTGACCTCAATTCTGTGACTACAGGTATTAAAAATAGCAGCTTTTAGGCACAGTTAGTATTATAGCTACCCTGCCATAATTAGCATATGTGTATTTGTGTAGTCAGCCCTCCTGTAAGATGAGGTCCATGTTAGGCATTATGCTATAGATATAGAGCTGAACTCAGAGGGTCTAGGATTAAGTTCCTTCAATTAATGTATATTGGAGCAGCATTTATGTGCCAGGTCCTGTTATACTATAGTAATCACCCTCCCCCTGAGACATAGCCTCATAGAATTTATAGTCTATGGTATAAGACAGACAGAATCAAAGAAGAACATGAAGGAATGTGAAACTACAACAATGAAAAGTGCTATGAAAAAGGATATCAGAGTGGGGAAAATCACATGAGGCTTTTCTGAGGCTGTGATGATACAGCCAAGATGTCAAGATGAGTAGAAAGAGGAGGGAAAGAGGGGAAGGACCAATATATGCAAAGGCCTTGCACTGAGAGAGAGTAAGAAACTTTTAGTAAAAGGAAGCTATGATCAATGACTCTGCAGTAAGAAAGCAAGAGGAAATGTGGGATGATTTAAACTTGATATATGTGTGTTTCGTGAGCTCAAGCAGTTAGTTTGTCTTTATTATATTAGTATAAGAAAGTTATCAAAATGCTCTAAATAAGTGATGATAGGCTCTCCTTCTGTTTGTAAAGATTATTCTGATTGATATGTGGGAAGGAGATAGACAGGAGTTAGAGTGATGAGAAGAGAGCCCTTTGAAAGGTATTGCAATAGTCCAAGTGAAAGATAATGGTAGCATTGACTGGAATGAGGAATATGTGAATAAAAGGATATAGAAAGTCTAAACTTCAGGACTTAGGGATGGATTGGATATTAGGGGTCAATGCGACAGAAGTAGCAGAGCTAATTCCTGGATTTATAGCTTCATAACACATTGAATGCTGTTAATATGTACTAATAGGGGAATACCACAGGTGACCAGTTTAGGGAGAAAGGGTGAGTTTAAGTTGTATATGAGACAGTCAAGTGGAGATGCCAAGAAGAAGGCAGTTTGATATGTCAATCAAGAATTCAGAGGAAGACTCTGTCACAGAAAAATATTTGAGCAAACTTTGTCTTTTTTTTTAATCTTTACAAATTTTTGGATAAAGGGGGTACATGTGCAGATTTGTAATGTGGGTAAACTGTGTGTCGTGGGGGTTTGGTATAGAGATTATTTTGCCCACCAGGCAATAAGTGTAGTACCTGACAGGCAATTTTTTGATCCTTTTCCTCCTACCACCCTCTACTCTCAAGTAAACTCCAGTATCTATTGTTTCCTTCTTTGTGTCCATATGTACTCAATGCTTAGATCACACTTATAAGTGAGAACATGTGATGGTTAGTTTTCTATTCCTGTGTTAATTCGCTTAGGATAATGGCCTCTAGCTCCATCCATGTTGTGGCAAAGGACATGATCTCATTCTTTTTAATGGCTCTGTAGTATTCCATTGCGCATATGTATCACATTTTCTTTATCTAGTCCACTGTTGATGGGCATTTAGGTTGATTCTATGTTTTTGCTATTGTAAATAGTGCTTCAATGTACCTATGCATGCATGTGTCTTTATGACAGAATGATTTGTATTCCTCTGGGCACATACCCAGGGATGGGATTGTTGGGTTGAATTGTAGTTGTTTTAAGCTGTTTGAGAAATCCCCAAATTGCTTTTCACAGTGATTGAACTAGTTTACATTCTCATCAGCAGTGGATAAATGTTCTCTTTTCTCTACAATCTCACCGGCATCTGTTATTTTTTGACTTTTAATAATAGCCATTCTGACTGGTATGAGATAGTATCTCATTGTGGTTTTGATTTGCATTTCTCTGATGATTTGTGATTATAATTTTTTATATGCTTATTGTCCATGTGTATGTCTTCTTTTTAGAAGTGACTGTTCATGTCCTTTTTCCCACTTTTTATTAAAGTTGTTCATTTTTTGCTTGTTAATTTAAGTTTCTTATAGATTCTGGATATTATACCTTTGTAGGATAAATAGTTTGCAAATATTTTCTCTCATTTTGTAGGTTGTCTGTTTATTCTGTTAATTTATTTTATTTTTATTTTTTTTGCGGTGCAGAAATCTTTAGATTAGTTTGGTCCTATTTGTCAATTTTTGTTTTTGTTGCAATTGCTTTTAGTGGCTTTATCATGAAATCTCTTCCAAGGCCTGTGTCCAGAATGGTACTTCCTAGGTCTTCTTCTAGGATTTTTACAGTTTAGAGCCTAACATTTAAGTCTTTAATCCATCTTGAGTTGATTTTTGTTTATGGTGAAAAGAAGGGATCCTGTTTCAATCTTCTGCAACTGGCTAGCCAGTTATTCTAGAAATCAATGGAAGACTGGGATCAAAGAAGAAAAAAATTATTATTATTATTATTATTTTTTTTTTTGAGACGGAGTCTCGCTCTGTCGCCCGGGTTGTAGTGCAGTGACCGTATCTCAGCTCACTGCAAACTCCGCCTCCTGGGTTCACGCCATTCTCCTGTCTCAGCCTCCGGAGTAGCCGGGACTCCAGGGGCCCGCCATCTCGCCCGGCTAGTTTTTTTTTGTATTTTTTAGTAGAGACAGGGTTTCACCGTGTAGGCCAGGATGGTCTCCATCTCCTGACCTCGTGATCCACCCGACTCGGCCTCCCAAAGTGCTGGGATTACAGGCTTGAGCCACCGCGCCCGGCCAAGAAAAAAATTATTAACATGCAAGCAGTTTAGGCAATAATAAATAACATCTACTATCTATAGCATCTAATGTTTCAGACATTTGCTCAGGGCTTTGCATATATTAACTCATTGAATCCTCCCACTGATACTATGATGCAAAATTATTATTATCCCCATTCTATGCATGAAGAAAGTGAAGTACAGAAAGGTAAAGTGCCTTTCTTGAGATCACGCAACTAGTAAATAGAGGAGTTATGTTTCAAACCAAGGTAGTTTGACTTCAGAGTTCCATGTTTTGTTTACCACTATGCTGTTCTGCCTCTTGAGATAAAGAGAAAAATATATTTTTTACTTTACCAACATTGAGGTCAATCATGACGTTAACGAAAGTTGTTTGAGTGAAAAGACAAAGCCAACAGCCACGCTAGAGTGAACTGTGGAGCCTAGGAGATGAGAATACGGACATCGTATTTAGATACAGCTATACAAACAGCTTTCAAAAAGCATGGCTCTTAGAAATATAGGTTCGATCGGGCCCAAGACAGAGTTATGCCAGGAGAACTCCTCTGAGGTCAGGGAACCTAGGAAGACTCCAAAGACTCAGGTATTCATGCAGTGGATATGACGGAGGGATTCTGAAATGCACCAGCCACTTAGTTCTCTTTTAGAATGGACAAAAGCATTGTATTACCTCTGATATTAAATTTTTGAGGAAAGCCAGGCACAGTAGCTCACATCTGTAATCCCAGCACTTTGGGAGGCCAAGGCAGGCAGGTCACCTGAGGTCAGGAGTTGGATATGAGCCTGGCTAACATGGTGGTGAAACCCTGTTTATACTAAAAAATACAAAAAAATTAGCTGGGCATGGTGGCACATGCCTGTAATCCCAGCTACTCTGGAGGCTGAGGCAGGAGCCTTAACTTGGGAGGCAGAGGTTGCAGTAAGCTGAGATCACACCATTGCACTCCAGCTTGGACAACAAGAGCAAAACTCCATCTCAAAAAAAAAAAAAAAAAAATTTTCTTTGAGGTCAAAATCTATTTTGCTCATCTCATTATCACTTCTATTCCCAATCTCAAGTGTTTATTACAGTGCTTTATTTATATAGAGAGCAATGTGGTGCTGCAGAAAGTTCCTCTTTACTGGCCATATCTTTGGACAAATCTCAATCTCCTGGTTCTTCAGCTATGAAAAATGAGAAACATCCCCCTCTCAGTATTGTGTGTAGGATTAAGAACAAAAATACTTGGCCAGGTGTAGTGGCTCATGCCTGTAATCTCAGCACTTTGGGAGGCTGAGGTGGGCGGATCATGAGGTCAGGAGTTTGAGACCAGCCTGGCCAACATGGGGAAACCCCATCTCTACAAAAAAAGATACACAAATTACCTGGGTGTGGTGGTGCACACCTGTAGTCCCAGCTACTTGGGAGACTGAGGCAGAAGAATCGCTTGAACTCAGGAGGCAGAGGTTGCAGTGAGCCAAGATCATGCCACTGCACCCTAGCCTGGGTGACACAGTAAGACTCCATTAAAAAAAAAATAATAAAATAAAAACACTTTATTAACTACACAATTCTATGCAAATGCTAGTTATTAATATTATAAACCGTCAATGAAGGGACAAAAGAAGGGGAAGGGAGGGAGACATCCTGGTGTTTGAGAGTTTCACCCGAGTGGAAGAAACATAATTGCATTAAAATTGTGGGCACATAGTAGGTGCTCAATAACTACTTCTTGGTAAATTCATTGTTTTTTCCACTTAGAAAGGACTAGAAGCAACAGCATACAACCACTGAGGTCAGACAAGAATGATCCTGGCCTTTGCCTGAACACTATTCACAGGAGCACATTGGTCAACAGAGGGGAGGGTCATAGAGCAGTAGTGATAGAGCAGGCATTTAACATAAATATTTGCTGACTGATTGATTGAAGTGGACATAGCATCAACATTGCAGCACAAAACTTTTCAACAAGGGATCTGAGGTTTTAGAGGAATGAGCCTGCCAGCACTATGGTAGGCAGACATTTCCTGAAGTCACATTGCAATGCCTCCGATGAATTGCCCACCAATGCCAATTAAATGTACTTGTAGTTAAACCTTCAGGGTGGTAGAAAATGATCTTTAGGACAGCTTAGGATTCACTGGGGAGTAACCAGACTACAATGTTATAGTTTCACACATAATTTGAGAAGGAGATGTAGGAAGATGAAAGGCAGCTGATCGATGTCTATGTGGACTAGAGAGTCTTCATTCAGAGCAAGTCTGAGAATGTTTAAATCTTTAGAAACAAGTAAGGGTTGTAGCTCTTTCAGACGTTACACCATGTCCTCTGAAATTTTCCTTAAAGTGCACGTAACTCTTTTTGTTTTTTTTTTTTTTTTGAGATGGAGTTTTGCTCTTGTTGCCCAGGCTAGAGTACAATGGCACGATCTTGGCTTACCGCAACCTCCACCTCCTGGGTTCAAGTGATTCTCCTGCCTCAGCCTCCCGAGTAGCTTGGATTATAGGCATGCACCACCATGCCCAGCTAATTTTGTATTTTTAGTAGACACAGGGTTTCTCCATGTTGGTCAGGCTGGTCTCGAACTCCTGACCTCAGATGATCTGCCTGCCTCGGCCTCCAAAAGTGCCGGGATTACAGGTGTGAGCCAGCATGCCTGGTCCTCATAACTCATTGACATACCTTTACAAAGCACCGACTTTTCAAATGAACAAAACAAACAAGAGCAGCGAGAACAATAATGGACACAACAAATAAAGCAAAGAGAAAAATAACACCATTAAGAAAAAGTACCTGTCTATGTTTGGGTCTGCAGGACCTGGCTGTATTAATGTGAAGTATGCAAAACTATTAAGAATTTTCCGCCAGGCGCGGTGGCTCAAGCCTGTAATCCCAGAACTTTGGGAGGCCGAGACGGGTGGATCACGAGGTCAGGAGATCGAGACCATCCTGGCTAATACAGTGAAACCCCGTCTCTACTAAAAAATACAAAAAACTAGCTGGGCGAGGTGGCGGGCGCCTGTAGTCCCAGCTACTCGGGAGGCTGAGGCAGGAGAATGGCGTAAACCCGGGAGGGGGAGCTTGCAGTGAGCTGAGATCCGGCCACGGCACTCCAGCCTGGGTGACAGAGCGAGACTCCGTCTCAAAAAAAAAAAAAAAAAAAAAAAGAATTTTCCATATCAGATCTCTAGAGGAGTCATCATTCCACACGCTTTTGAATTCTAGAACATCACCAGATGTCTCTAACCATCTTCCACATATCTCCAAGTACAAAACTAGGAGGATACCTGGTAGGATCAGGCACTATATCAGGTTAAGGTCAAATGTGGGGCTTTTATGCAATTGCTGATAGAGGTAGCCAAAGAGGCTTGTATACTTGGTTTTTTTTCTTTTGGAGACACACATGCTATGTTGGTAGGGACCCTTGGGATAGTTGTTTGTTCAGCCTAGGGTTTCACTCGGTGCAAATTCCACTTTGTGATGCGACTTTCTTTCTTGGGACATAAATGCCCTCTAAATTAATTAAAGCCTGGAGGCCTGAAATTGAAAGCTGGCTGCTGCAACATAGTTTTAGGTACAAGTTGAATGTAGGACTAAATGTTTTGTTTGAAATACAATACTGTGATTAGTTTTAGCCAATACAATTTAAAAGGACTTGTATGTTACTGATGCATGGGCAGTCAAGCCCCCAAATTCTCTGGCAAGAAATCCATGAGTGTACCCAGTTTAGCCTCATGAAGATAGCATTCACATCCCTCCTTGCAGGTGACAGAAATTCACCTAGAACTTACATCTGCTGAAACCCACTGGTGGAAATGCTGCTTCTCCCTAACTGGAGGAGTTAAATACAGCTTCTTGTGACACACTTGCTTTCTGAAAGGATGATATCATCACTTTTCTCTAGCAGTGCCATCATGCCTTGCTCAGACTTGAGACATTCCCTTAGGTTAGTAAGTCTCCTGTTGTCCGCCGTCTAGAAAGGAAGTGTTAAAGCTTGCTTTTGTCTAATTCATACCTGGTGATTCCATATTTTCTGTATTAAGGTGAACTTATTTGCTCATTTCCATTTTAAAAACCAGATAGCTAGATAATTTATCAGGTACACATGCCATTGTCATAGTCAGCTCTATAATAGATTGAATAATTTCTTTCTCTCTCAAGAAAACATACAAAATGGAAAATGGTAATAATGATGTTATTATAGAGATGACACTGAATCTGTTCTAATTTTTTAAAAAATTAATAGGCATTGGTACTTTATCACCAGTAATCAACAGGAACATAGTTCATAATTGATTATCACTGTGGTTGAGTACTATTTCCTAAGACAAGCGTCTGAGAGAGGTTTGACTCAGAATGAAGAGTCAGACCCACTGATGGGCTTGTGACCCTGTGCTTACTGACTCCTCATAACTTTCATGGAGGAGGCCTCGAGAAATCAGACTGTGGGACTCAGGCAAGAGCTCTGTACATGTGGAATGCACAATAAGACTCAGGCATGGAAGAGAGATCAGAAGTCTAGCAGACTCTGACTTTCCATGTCCGTCCTGACATCATTCATTTTAGCTCATTACTCTCAAAGTGTTATTGAATATATTTCTATATGAAAATGTGCTTTAGTAAATAATCTGTTCATCTTAATTAAAATTCTATTAAGAACTTAATTATGAGTAAATGCTCTTATAGTAAATTTATTCTCATTCCAAAGTGCTCAGATATCCAAGTATTAAACTAATATTTAGTGGATATTTATTGAACATCTAGTACATTCTCAACGCTATCTGCAGATATATCAGAGAGCTGAATAGTCTCAGTCATCACAGTCTGTTTTCTTGTTTGGGAAATAAATATTATAAAGCAATTATAATAAAATGTTTTAAGTGTCAATAGAGGGTAAGTACTAGATGCTAAAAAAATAAGTAGCAGGCCGGGCGCGGTGGCTCAAGCCTGTAATCCCAGCACTTTGGGAGGCCGAGACGGGCGGATCACGAGGTCAGGAGATCGAGACCATCCGTCTCTACTAAAAATACAAAAAAAAAAAAAAAAAAAACTAGCCGGGCGAGGTGGCGGGCGCCTGTAGTCCCAGCTACTTGGGAGGCTGAGGCAGGAGAATGGCGTAAACCCAGGAGGCGGAGCTTGCAGTGAGCTGAGATCCGGCCACTGCACTCCAGCCCGGGCAACAGAGCGAGACTCAGTCTCAAAAAAAAAAAAAAGTAGCAAAAGGCACCTAATTCCATCTGCAGGGGAGGGTACCATGATTGCCTAGAAGACATGATAACTAAGCTGCTGCTTGAGGGATGGCTAGGAATTAGCCAGGCAAAAGGATCTGAGCTCAAGTTAGAGAGTTCCAGCCAAATGGAATGCCATTAGCAAAGGAGTTAAGAGAGAGATGTAGAAGAAGAAACTGTCTCCATGTCTGGAGTCAAAAATCCAGTGAGGAAGTGGCAAAATTAAACAAAAATCAGCATATGTAAAACTAAGCCACATTAAGAATTTGGACTTTATCCTAAGGTCAATGGGAAGCCATTGAAAAGTTACATATGTGGGAGTGTGGGAAAATTAGATTTGTATTTTAGAAAGACTGCAGGCTGCACTGTGGAGAATACACATATCCCTTGCTATGCACTTTATTAGATAGTAAGAACTCGCAGTTTTCAACTTAGGAGTGAGGAGACTTGGATAAATGTTATACAAAATCCCTCATCTCGAACCTCTTGCTACTTACAATACCAAACGAATTTAGATAACATAATGTCCTTTCCTCTCTGAACTCCTACTGTCCAAACTGAGAAATCAAATAGATTCAGAGAATGAAGAATTTTCTAAGTTTAGATGAGTAACAATGGAGGCTGCGGGAATAATTAAGATAGTAGTAAAGGAAGTTAAGTTGCAATCACCTAAATATTTGAGTGAGATGTAGAGTAGAGCATCAATAGACCACTATGGTAGATTTCATTCTGGCGGGGTGGGAGAAACAAGAGTAATGGAGGCAAGGGAGTGAAGGATGTGGCACAATTAATTGTTTGGGTGAACTCAGTGGTCTTTCTACTGCTGTGTTAGGAATTAAGGAGACAGGAAGTAAGGAGAAGTAAGGAAGTAAGGAGACAGGAGGGCCCTGGCGAGGTGGCTCATGCGTCATCCCAGCAATTTGGAAGCAGAGGTGGGCAGGTCACCTGAGGTCAGGAGTTCAAGACCAGCCTGGCCAACATGGCAAAACACCGTCTCAACTAAAAACATACACACACTATATATATATAATATATATGTGTATATATATATAAGTATATATAATATGCAAGTATATATGTATATATAATACATAAGTATATATGTATATATAAGTATATATAAGCATATTATATAAGTATATTATATATAAGTATAAGTATATAAGTATATTAGATATGTACATATAATATATGTATATATAGTATACAGATATTATTATATATGTATATAAAATATATGTATATGTGTATATATAGTATTATATATGATATAGGAATATGCAGTATTATATGCATATAATGTATGTATATATAATATGTGTGTATATGTATGTTTTATATATACACACACACATATATATATAATGTTAACCAGTTGTGGTGGTGTGCACCTGTCATCACAGTTACTTGGGAAGCTGAGGCAGGAGAATCACTTGAACCTGGGAGGCAGAGGTTGCAGTGAGCCAAGATTGTGCCACTGCACTCCAGCCTGAGTGACAGAGTGAGTCTCCATTTCAAAAAAAAATAAAGGAAGTAAGGAAACAGGAACTATTTCTGATGAAAAATGGAATACGGGGATCATAGGATGTAGAATGTTATACATTCTGTTTGGGACATACAGAATTTGAGATCTAAGTGGGAGATAGATATTTGAGTCTGAAGCTAAAGAATGAGGTTTGAGCGAAAGATACAGAAATTTTAGCTATTGGCTTATAGATGGTGTAGGAGAGACTGCTAGTTGTCTGCTAAAATCCACCCTCTTCCTGAGGATATGCCCAGCTGAAGTCACTTATTGGAGCTCTCCTGATGGAGCCTTGTGGTCATTTGGCCACATATTTACCAGTGGATTGTGGACAGATGTGACATATGTAATTACATGTCATTTCTACCCCTGAGAGTTCTTATTTTTTTTCCCTCCCTCAGGACCCTGAATTTAACAGCAACACAGCTGCAAACAGCATCCACTGATGATGTAGGGATGCAGAGCAGCAGGAGAAAAGAAGCTGAGTCTCTGAGTGACTGTGTGGAGTAGAGCTGCCCTGCCATCCTCAACAACATATCTATTGACTTTTAGGTAAGGGATAGATAAACTTCATTCCTTAAGCCATTCCTTTTTTTTTATGGTAGCTTTTTTTTTTTTTTTTAAGGTATCTTAGCTTTCATCCTAGACAATAGAGATGGCAATCCTAAGACGGTGCATTAGATACCCCAGGGAAAGAATGTAGAGTGAGGAATAAAAGATGACGTGATAGGATTTTGTGAAACATCAATATTGAAAAATTATTTCTGAATCATGAAAAAGGGATGAGAAGGTAAAACCTGAAATATAGGAGGAAATCAATGAGTGTGTGTTTTCATATAAGCTGGGGAAGGAGAGTTTCTGGAAAAAGAGAGTGATTTTTAGGGTCAAATGATTCCTATAGGTCAAATAAGAACAGGGTAAAAAATCTAAGGGATTTAGTGTTAAGGAAGCCATTGATGACTTCAATGAGAACAGGTTCAGAGGAGTGGTGGAGTGATGAGATGGTAGAGAAATGAGAAAAAGAGGCTACAAACACAGAAAGCGTTTGTAAGAAGTTTGCTGCATTAGGAAAGAGAGACAGAGCCAGAGTTACAGATGGAATTGGAATCAGCAACTAACAGCTAACATAGCTGAGTGCTTATAAGGACCAGATACTCTTGTAAACATTCTACACATATTTCCCATTCAATATTCACAACAACCCTTTTACGTTAATTCTATTATGCATACTTCACAGGTGGGAAAACCAAGGCAAAAGACATGGAATAATTGTCCAAGGCCCTGTTAAGTTTTGGAGCACCCTTAATCATCTCATGCTACATATACCTGCTGATCTGGCAGTCCAGGAAGGTTATATATGTGGGTTCTTTCTATTCATAACACTGAGAAGCTTCCTATTTTAACTATTCTTGCTGAATTGGAGTTTAGTTTTAAAGTTAGGTCCAACAAAATGTTTAACGCCTAGGCAAAGAAAATTAGTTGTTCCATTCCAACCAAGGTTCAGAAACTTTTCTATTTGCCTCAGTCTCTGAGCCCTGATTAGTGAAAGAACACAACTAGATGTTCTGTATTGATAATAATCATCATCGATACGGTTTGACTGTGTCCAAACCAAATCTCTTCCTGAATTGTAGTTCCCATAATCCCCACGTGTTGGGTGAGAGACCCAATGAGAAGTAGTTAAATTATGGGGTAGTTATCCCCATGATGTTCTCATGATAATGAGTAAGTTCTCATGAGATCTGATGGGTTTTCTAAGGGACTTACCCACTTTGCTTGTCACTTCTCCTTCCTGCTGCCATGTGAAGAGGAACATGTTTACTCCCCCTTCTGCCATGATTGTAAGTTTCCTGAGGCCTCCCAGCCATGCTGAACTGTGAGTCAATTAAATCTCTTTTTTTAATAAATTACCTGGTCCCGGGTATGTCTTTATTAGCAGTGTGAGAACGAACTAATAGAATTATTATTTGTTAGCCATATAATGAGTCAGAGTAGTCTCCCCTTTATGCATGGGGTATACATATCACGACCTCCAGTGTATGCCTAAAAATGCAGGCAATACTGAACTCTCTATGCACTATATTTTTTCATTCTTGATAATGAAGATGACTATTAAGTGACTAATGGACAAGTAGCACAGGTAGCTGACAAAGCGATTATTTACATTCCAAGCAGGACAGAGTGAGACAATGTGAAATCTCATCACACCACTTAGAAGGGGCAGGCAATTTAAAACACGAATTATTTATTTCTGGAATTTTCAATTTAATATTTTTGGACCATGGTTAACTGTGGGTAACTGAAACTGCAGATAAGGGAAGGGCTACTGACTGATTTGTGGGTCTGTTTGAAACTGCTTGCTTTGGATGCCAACATTATTTAGCTCGCTTGTTAGTTTGAAATAAGCACCAAGGGATCTAGAGAAAAAGCTAAGAAAATATAAAAGAAAGGATTTCTGGGAAATGTTGAGGACCCAGTTACTGTAGTAAAGACCATGAACTTAGTATGGCATCTATCTGCACAGTTATGTGATTTCCTCTTAATTATGTTCAGTCACTGAGGTGAATATGCTGAGAAGGGAGATGGTTGGATTCCTCAAGACTTGGGTTTCTGCCAGTAGATGATGGAAGAATAATGAGCAAAAAAGTTAGGACATTAAGAACAGAGTAGTTGAAATGATGGCTCATGGGACTTACACTACGTGGAAAAGGAAGACAGGGGAGAGTTGATTAGGAGAATGAAGAAGGGTCAAGGGTTTTGAATGTAAGCTCCACAAGAGCAGACAACTTCGCTGGGTTCACTCCAGGAGATCTGATGTCTAGAACAATATAAGGTACCAACAGGGCTCTTCATAATATTTGGTACGGTGGCTAAACAAATGAGGTTTAAACAATGTATGGAAAGAAAATAACTGGGCAACAGTCAGAGAATAAGAGTTTTGGGTCAAATAATTATAGATTCTGAATTTGCAATAGAAAATCTGGAGCAGTTTCAGATAAAGATTAACGTCTCTGATTTACAGCATTGTGGTGGATTCCTGAAGAGCACTGGACTGGAAAAAGTCACTGGAGATGAGACCAACATGCTTAGGATCAAAAGTTTGCTTGGGCTGAACACAGGTCTTTCCAGGCACTCAAGATAATAATAGAATTTGGAGAAGAGAGAAGAAACATAAGCCCAGGTACCAAGGCAATCAGTGAATGAGAAGGAATGATTAAGAGGCTGGAAGACAACACACTGTGATGGACAGACAATAGTATGACCAAACAGTATATGAGTCAAATAAAAAACTTCCAGCTACCTCCACTCAATAATAATAATGGCTAATGTGTTCCATTCGCCTGGCTAAAGTGACTCA
Source organism: Piliocolobus tephrosceles (assembly GCF_002776525.5). Lineage (NCBI taxonomy): Eukaryota > Metazoa > Chordata > Mammalia > Primates > Cercopithecidae > Piliocolobus > Piliocolobus tephrosceles. Next base: position 118,192,838 of record NC_045435.1, read on the forward strand.
CAATGGATGCTTTATAGTCCAATATACCTGTTTTCATGGTCTAAAATAAAATATTGATTGCTCATATGGAAAATTATTTTATTCTGTGCCATATGATACGAATCTTGCTTCTTTTTTTTTATGTGCCAACATTGGGTGAATTTATAAGAGCAAATTTATTTGATGGTAGTTATCAATCAATAAAAAGAAAACACATTCAATCTAGTTTAAGTTTTTGATATTTGTGTAAAAATGCATTTGCAAGTTCTTATTATTCATTATTTTTTCTAGATAGGAATTTTCTAGGCTGGGCATGGTGGCTCACTCCTGTAATCCTAGCACTTCGGGAGACTGAGGCGGGTGGATCACCTGGGGTCAGGAGTTTGAGACCAGCCTGGCCAACATGGGGAAACCACATCTCTGCTAAAAATAGAAAAATTAGCTGGGCAAGGTGGTGGGCACCTGTTATCCCAGCTACTCAGGAAGCTGAGGTAGGAGAATCGCTTGAGCCTGGGGGGTGGAGGTTGCATTGAGCCGAGATCACGCCACTTCACTCCAGCCTGGTTGAAGAGTGAAACTCTGTCTCAAAAAAGAGTATATTCTACTCCTTCTTTATTCTCATTGCAATGACGTGCATGATTGGAGCAAAGTATGTCAAATATCTCGGGTTGGCCAAGGCCTTTTATTTTTCATAGTGGTATATTGTTTACTTGTTGGTGTAGTTTGAAGTTAACTATATTCAAATTTGACAATAAAAAGATTTTCTTTTTAAGTAATCAGTTTTTATTTTGATGATGTTATGTGAACTGCTAAGTATTGTATCATGTCTTGAAACTGAAATTTGTCTCAACTTTTTTACAGTGTGTAGAAGCATGTAAAGGTAATTGGCTCCTTTGTTCTATACCTAGAAGAGAAAATGGAAAATTGAGGCAATCACAAATGTAAGTATAAAAATAACTTGGTTATTTCATTAGATATTTTTTAGCTAAATTATCTGAATATTTATCTAATTGTTCTCATTTATTTCTGTCCAAGGAGATACAGTGTCTGAAACAGAAACTAAATAAAAAGATTCTGATTCTTTGGTTAGAGAATAGGCAAAAATGTTTTGATGTCTGTACTGCAATGGATAGAACTTATCCTAGTTAAAAAATCCTTCATCTTGATTGTCAATAGCTAGAATTTGGGGATAGAATCCAACCAATGGGGAGGTTGTTTCAGAAAGGAGTGTTTTCTTGCTGAACTCTTGCTTTCCTTTGTCTTTGTTAAGTTGAAAGTCACCAGGCACTGTTTGATAGCTTGTTCCAGTATTCTCTAGCATTCTTTTCCTTTCACTATTTCAACTATGCTAGTCAAATGAGTTTCCATAGCCTTGTCCTCAATAGTTGTATAGGGCATGATGGCTTGTTTTGTTTGGCAAAATTCTCTAGAACGTGATTCATTGTCTGCAGGTGATTCATGGTTAGGAAATTAATTCTGAACTCTGCCAGTGATTGCGGTTGATTAAAGTCCAGGAGTCCCTGCCGTCTGTTCACTAGCACTCTTTGTCAACTGGAATATTTCTATAATAAAAGGAGCCGAAAGTAGATGTGCTTGATGCATGGAATTAACATGCGTGTTTGCATCTTTTGAAACAGCTATTCAAGCCTACGCAATTTTAACACTTGGCATGAAAATCATTCGAAAAGTGTCTGAGTGAATGAATCACATTTTACAAATAAATATCTGTCAAATGGTGCAATTACTTCAGATCCAGTCATTAAGCAATAAAATAAAGAAGTAAATAGGATACATCTGCTGCAAAGTGCTATAGATATGTGAGTTTCCTTCTCAAGTTACTTGTCTTTAATATTTTAGACTAATTGGTAGAATGATTCACTAGAAACATCTACCACTCAATCTAATTATGGCACCAAAAAAAAAAAAAAAAAAAAAGTGCGGGGGGGAGGAAGGGAAATAAGGCTTTCTAGGCTAGTCCACAGGAAAATAAAAAAAAATTCGCTTACATGAGTAAAGAAAGCAAAGAACAGAGATGAGCATAAAGCATTTCTTTTATGTGTCACTATGAGGAATACTGTGAGATGAAGGACCACACATTTGAAAAATAATACCAGCAAGTCAAGGTGTTACCTACTTTCTTTCTATATCAAAGCATTTCGTTGTGTTCATGCAAAAATCAAAGTACATTTAAGAAGATTGTGATTTTTGTAAACAAATGGAATTCTGTGTGTGTTTTCTTTAATGAAGAAAGTAAGCAAATGAACAGGGATTATATTAGCTTTATAATTCTCTACCACTTTAAGCTTACCAGTGGTACACAATTTATATTCAAACGCAGGCCAGGTAACGCATGAGGAAAATATAACTTTTTGACACATAAATAGACAACATCAAATATTAGGTCTTCTATCTCCAATTGGCCTTCTTTCTATATAAATAATTATAAGAAGGACATAAGAAATAGGAAACCTGTGAATAGTTTAGTGAAATATTTAAAATAAGTTTTTACCTGGATTTTATTATAAAAGTAGTACTTTTTGTTGTTAAAACTTTAGAAAAAATAAACAGAAGAAAAATTACACATAATCTTACCACTCAGAAAATTAATATTGTTTCCTGTGCATCTCATGGTTTTTCTGTATTTTTCTCTGAATGTTCTTAAGCCTTGACCTGAAGATGCCTCCTATTTCTGTTCTCTTTTGTCCACCTCACATTACTATGAGAAGAACATGCTCAATCCAGCTCATTATCCCAGGGAGGAGGAGAGACGCGTGGAGCATGTGGAGCAGAGCTGTTCCAGCCAATCCATAGGCCTACAGTGATGCATGAGTAACAATAAATGCATGAATGGAAATAAGTAATTGTTGTTTGGGGGTGATTTGTTATGCAGCAATAGCCAACAGGTACAATGTGAATAGATATAAATATATTTTCTCACACACACATTATACATATATATATGCAAATGTGTGCGTATATATGCTCACACATACAAGTATCCTCTCTATATATGTATGAAATATGTATATAAAACAAAATCAGAAGCACAGTGTCCTTTAATCTGTTCTTTCAGTGAATGTATTACCACACTTATAACGAGTATAAATAAATACTTCCATTTTTGTCTTCCTGCGAGAGTGTGAGGTTGGTGAAAGCAGATACTAAGGTATGCTACAGCCTGGCCAGAATATAACCTACAGTAAGAATTTAAAAAGTACTTGCAATTAAATTAGAATTTTCAGTGATGTCATTTTAATGGCTATATTTTATTCTATTATATGTATGCAAATATAATAATATACCTAATCAGTCCCCAATTTTTATTCCTGCTGAAATTGTTATATAGTCATATAGTTAAGTCCCTATACACATGTCTGATTTTTTCCTTTGGAAAGACTCCTAGAAGTAAAATTTTGGATCCAGAGTTATAGAAAGGACAGCTATTTAAGTAAAAAACCTTTCTATCAGCATCTTAGAAATCATGACTTGGAAAATGATTTTTGGTTTTTGTTTTGTTTTTTTCTTCTATTATGGCATTTCTAAATTAAGGTGAGAAAAACAGTGGTCTTGAATTTTTCTTAGAACAGGGAAAGTTTAATAGTAAGCACTTTTTTCCCCTTAACATCAAGAAATTAAGCTGTAACCACTTTCTGTTCTGTCATTTTCTCTTTCCAATTCTTTGGCTTCCTTTCATAGCTGGTCAATGAAGATGTTTTGAGATTTACTATGTGTGGAACACTTATGGTATTAATCTCTTCTATAAAGGTACTATTCTGCTCTTCCATTTCACACTCAAGCGGGTATATGGAATAGCAGTATAGACACTATAAAATCATAGGACGACATTCCAAAGATAGTACCAGTCAAAGCCAGAGAGAAACAATCTCACCTGCTTTTGTGCACACCCCTATTGTCTGGCTCGAGGGGAGCTTTCATTGCCTTTCAGTTGAGACAGGTTTTAAAGCAAAGACCAGGAAGTTGACTAGTGGCCCAGAGGACTTATTAGCAATCATAAGAGAGGGTACACATGCTAATGCTGAAGAACTTATACACAGTATTTTACTTAGGATACCCTTTAAAAGGGGCCCAATTGTGTCTGAAACTCTTCCTTCCTCATCACTAGGGATCATTCTACAATGCAGACTTCACAGTGAACAAAGATACTTGCCTTACAGCTTTCTTTGTAGTACCTGTTCAAAGTATAATAGGTTTGTCAATCCATGGTAATGTTATTCCCACATTCTGTTAAGCACTGTATTTATTATAAAACATAAATGATGGTGGGCTGACAGAATTGTTAGTGCAGACACTGCATTTTAACTATGCACAGCCTATTTTAATTGAGACGTATTTCTAGAGTTTAAAAACCTTTTGTTGGTTGTTTTCCAAATGTGACTAATTTGTATTTTAATGCTGATATTATGTTCAGTTCAGGGCTGTAGCTAAGGAAATATAATTAGAAGAATTTAACTTTGCTTTGAAATAAGTATATGATTTGTAAAGATCAGAAAAAAAGAGGAGGTAGGTTTCTTTGAGTTTTAAATAACTGCAATTTTAGCCCACTTTTGATATCACAATTGTCTTGGACTAATTTGAACATAACCCCTTGTAGCAGGGTTGAACCATTTTCTCCAGGATCACAGTTCAATTCCACATATAGAATAAAAACTGAACTGAAAGGATTTAAAAAGTGTTTCTAACTGTGCCCCACCCCCAACACCCACAAAGAAGGCTGTGTCTTGTCACTGTTGTACAGTTATGCTTGTAAGCAACTTAAATCAAGCCAAATTTACAGTTGGAAGTACCATATTTCAGTAAATATTTTTCCATTGATGCACAAACTTCAATTTAATAAAAAGGCCACTGGATTTTTGAACAAATATGAAAAATGATACTCTCTATTTATGTTGGAAACATTGAAGACATGATTCAAAGATTACCCTTATCCTCTCCCCCACAAGAAAAAATCAGATGTATACATATATTCAAAATGATATGAGTAATGGGAACAATTATTCAGATGTTTGGCCTGAAATATTCCATCGTACTAGTTAAAAGTGTTTTGGTACTTTTGGGCTTGAATTATTGAGGTAATTGAACCAATTCACCATTTTACTTTGCCTCTGCAAGTATAGCAGTACCTTAATTATAGTCCAATTTACAGGGTTTCTTTTCCTCCAAAGACACCTAAGGGATAGTGGATTTCAAACCAGGAGCTATGGCTTGACCCTCTGTCACCCTGATTAGCCATGTGACCAAGGACAAGCCACTTTCTCTTCACTGGTTCTGCTTCTTGAAAAGCATTCTCTGCACATCTTATGAAATTATGTCAAGGCTAAATAACCTAACATGAAGAGCTAAGACTTATTGATCACCATGTGTTTTATATGCACAATCTCCTTCAATTTTCACAAAATCACAATTATGTAGAAGAATTGATGTTCAGAGGAATAAAAAAACACTGTGAAAGTCACACAGCTAGAACTGTACACAGCCCAGACTCAAACCCCAGACTCGAATTCCCCAGACGTATACGTTATATGACTTCTAATGAGGCAAACTCCTGCACATAAATAAGGGATTATTTTTCATGATTCCAGTCAGTGCAATGAACCAGGAAACCTACAAAGAGTTGAGCAAACTCCCATACTGGTGGGTATGTAAAATTTACAGATTTTTCACCTTTTTTCAGCAATGATTCTAGGACATTTGAACAAATAACTCTTAACTATGTCACTGTTGGGGCTGTCACCACATGTTCATGAAAGACATGTGAAACCTGTTAGCTTTGGCACCACCATCAATAATAACTTTGCCATTTCCCTCAGCTTGGGAACCAGTCCCTGGGGTTGGATTTACTAACACCAGCATGAGGTCCCTTATCTAATCAGAGCTAGACTTAGCCATATTTCAGTGCATTTGACAAGAAATGATGTAATGGTCTTAGCTGAAAATGAGATATGCATTTGACATTTGAATATCACATAGTAATATGATTGTCAACTGAATTGCAAATAATAAGTTTAGTAAAAGTACAGTTTAAAATAAGGTAAGGTTTTACTCTAGAGTTTTTCTTCCTCGGTCACCATGCTACTTTCCCACACGCATGCATTTATGTGTTGACATACTTACATACTTACTTACTTATCTAAGAAATAATAATAATATGCCTGTGAAAACAACCAGGTTGTGTCTGTTTTAAATACAGAGAAGTCACCCTTTTCCATGCTCAAAATTTTCCCATATACTGATGAAGAAAATTAAAAATATTTCTGTTTGGATTCCTGCAGTGAAAAATTTCCCATCTGTTCACCATCTCTTTACTCTGCGAATATTTCAAAGGTAACAAAATAACATGTTCCATCCTTTATAAGTTTCTAACAAAATTCCCACCAAACAGACTACACAAAATGTATGGAAGGTAGGCTCATTATCATTTGCATAGCTTAAAAAAGGGAATATTTGGAACTAAAAATTTCAAAAGAAAATAATTGACTTTCTAGAAATAACAAATAAGGTATAATATATAGTAAAATTCCATGAAATATAGAAACGCTACAAATAGGCTAATTTTACATTAAACTATTGCTAGAAAAACTGCAAACAGAGGTCAATCTTTGACAGATCTAAAAATACAACCATGTGGATCAAATTTTCCAGTCACAGCTTCATCTCTGTAGATTTTCTTTCCCTTGTAAAAAATCTTGCTATTTCTGCAGAGGAACTGATTAAACTGTCCACTTTAGCGCTGAGCCATGTATTTCTGAAAATGAGCTTCAACCGACAATGCAGTGTATTTGGTGTGTGTGCGTGTGTGTGTTTTAATCTGTCCAAAACCAGCTTTTAGGACCTACGTTTCATATTTGACAATTTGCCTTTGGCATAAACTCTCTTGTAGTGGCAGCTGCTTGAATTTTTAGATAAATGGTATTCCAGCTGAGAACTGTATCATTACAGCCATGTCACTGGAACATATATTTTTAATTCTTTTCTAATAATTAACATACACTGTCATGTACTGGTCTCTGTAACTTTTGGCTTTTACCTCAGTAAAAGAGGATGATGGTACACATTTTTAGCTCAACTCGTAAACTTCAGAACAATTGAGCTAGAAGATGAAACACTTCTTGTAATATTTTATAACAACATCTTAGAAAAACTTGCTCTATCATGGACCCAGTTTTCCCCTAGGACTTCAATCACAGTGGAAAGTGCTTTGTTTCTTTAGAAACTTAATTATCATTTCACAACATAATGCTCTACTAAGACACTATGGGAGAAATACTTTAACTGGAATATATGTTTTATCCATGCCAGTAAACCACAAAATACCCTGAATAAGCAAATACGCTAGATAATTGAAGCTTATTCCTTTAAGTCCCCCAATTTTTGTGTTAAAATATATACACATTTTCGTAGAATGTTCCCTAAAATATACCTCATAATAAGCCTGAACATTTTTGCATAATTCAACTGGAGAGCAAATCTAATAAATATTAATTGTGGTGCCTGTCTGGCTTATAACTTCCTTGTGTAGGCATGGCGCTAATATACAGGTGTGTCCCTCAGGAACCATTTTTAGTTCTGTGTGAACTGTTTCTCATGGACACAACTGATTGGCTCATGGCTAGACACCTGACTGGAACTGGGTAATCAGAGTCCTTATCCATGATTTTCAAACAGAATTAATACAGGGAGTAGTCCTCAAATTTAGAGTGATGGGAGATACAGACTGTGATGCTAAAGTACTGCTGGCAGGCAGGTTAACCATGACATGCAGGGAGGCAGTCTGCAGTACGAGCAAATGATGAAGAGAGGCCAAGGTGAATAGAAAGACAAAAGATGCTAAGAAAGAAGTTGAAATTTTTTATCCACTTACCTCTGAGTCATAGCTTTACTTCCGTCCTCCCTGAGATTAGAAAAGTAGCCTTCTTATGAGTTCCCTTTATTGTCTAACCTGGTTCTACCTGAATTTCTGTCACATGAAAGCAAAGAATTCTGATGACATTACCACATATCTGTATTGTCCCCAGCTGATTCAGGGAAACTTCTGAACACTATGCTATTGCAGGACAGATGAGACGGGTTTTATGTGAACCTCAGCTAGTGTGATTTTCTGAAGCAATGGAACTGTTTACAATCATTTTTTTCTTAAATATGGCAACAGCACTAATTTTAGACATAGCATCGTTTTCTTAGACATCTTCATATTGTCTTGATGACGTATGGTTTGTATGCTACGATGAATTTCCATCATTATATTCTTCTAATTCAGTGACACCTTCAGGAGCTTTTTGAAATAGGAGAGGCTGTGTCCACACTAAATGACCCCAGACAACTGGGCTTTGTAAGATATTGGGTTTGATTTACAAAGATTCTCTGTCATTCCCTCTTTAGCTTGCTGTGGCCCTGATATCTGCCTCTAGAAAGAGGTGGTTTGAGAAACAATATGGGCATTAGAGGTAGAAGATGTGGGTTGGCCATAATGTGAGTAGTTGACTTTTGGTAGGTTATTTTAATATTTGAGCTTATCCTCCCTCTTCTAAAACTGGCAGAACAGTAAACTTCCAAAGTATGATTTTCTAAAGAACAAATTTAAAAATGTATGGAAAATATGCATTAGGAGTTCTGTAAATCCTAGGTCATTTCCCACAAGTACTTCCCCTTACTTCTAATTTATTGCTCCTAAATTGTTTTTGGCTAGGAAAGCATATCTGAAGACATGGGATTTGATGGCTTGATAGTAAGTTAAAGATAATTTGACTTTTTAAAAAATCACCTTAAAGATTACTTATTGAAGTATTGCTTAATTTAAAACCACTTATCCACATTTGAGTGCTCTCTACGAAGCCCTCATCATATGCTTAGACAAACACTTTCCCATCCTACCCTAGAGAATGCTCATTTGCTCATTCCACTCTTGGGCAGCTATGATTATTAGAAAGTTCTACTTACATTGAGATCATTGCACACTGGAACTGTTTCTACCTATCGTTGCCAAACAGGTGGTAGTGTGTTTCTATATAAAGGCTATTCAAATATTTGAAGGATACAGTCTTGTCCTCCAAATCTTCTTTTATCTAGGGTAGAAACGTCTGCTCATTTTACTTCATCTTTCTTAATCATCTTTTCAATATCATCCAGTTAATCATTTTTGAACTAATGTACATCAGATATTACCTGAGTCATTTTGAGTAGAGTCCAGTTTTTCTCACACCAGCCCAAGGTTGAGAAATTTTATTTTTTGATAACTACAGAAGATAGTTATCAAACAGAGAAATGTTTATATTTGGAATTAGATTATCAGTGAACCCAAGCTATAGCCTAGCGCCCTTCTCATGAATCAGTAGAAAACTTTCTCACTATCAATCAAAGCTCAATCTAGTTTTATAAACACACACATATTATATAATATATATGTGTATGGAGTATTACCAACCAGGAAAACTCACCCTACCCTTATGTGTCATGAGTTTTCATTGCTGTTTAATCACATACTGCCCATGTGGTTGAGCTTTTCATTTTCAACCCCTTCTAGAGGTTGGACTAACACCTGTAGTCTCCAGCCTCTTCTGGAAGCAAAACTGATGCTGCATGACCCAAAGCATCTATCATAAATTGCCTTATTAGACTGCCTGTTGGCTAAAACCCACAGACAAAGACACTCGTATCAGGCAAGATATTCCAAGGACCTAGAGAGCATTTCCCAATATTGAGGATAAAGGTCAGAATTTTCTTTGAATAAAGTTAATTCTCCACTCTGTAACTAGACAGTAAGGTTATCTATTTTATTTTAAACTTTTAAAGGAAAGACATCTCATTGAATGTTTGTGTTCTCCCTGCCCCCAAATTCATATTTTAAAATCCTAATCCCAATATGATGATATTGGTAGGTGGGGCCTTTGAGAGGTAATTAAGTCATAGGTCTGAATCTTCATTAATGAAATTAGTGCCCTATTCGAAGAGACAGGAAAGAGATTTTACAGTTGACCGTATGAGGATACAACAAGCAGACGGCTGTCTGCAAACCAGGAAGAATGGCCTCACCAGACTGGATCTGCAGGTGTATTGATTTCGGAATTCCCAGTCTCTAGAACTATGAGGAATTACTGTTTGTTGTTTAAGTCACATAGTATATGGTATTCCATTATAGCCTGAACTGACGAAGACATATATCGCTGTTCTCCACAGAATATGACATATGAAGATGCTCTATAAATATTTTGGAGTAAACAAATTAATGTAAGCACAAAACTTCCTGTTTTTACTAGGATTTCACTACTTTCTTACACTCAACTTTGCTTACCTGCCCTTATAATTTGTTACATGTCATTAGAAACTCTAGGCTCATTTTATATAAAAATTCAGATTTCTGTTTTTTCTTTTATGAAATCAGAAGCTATGACAGAGTCCTGAATGACAACAATTTTGGGAGCTGAAGAGCAACTGTCCCCATCCTACAGGATACCTCCCCAAGTTCATCATGGTTGACACCCAGCCTGCTCCACACACTGTATTTTCTGCCATTTATTCTTTCTTTGGTGATCATCTCTTCCTAATGGGAATAGTCAAGTGATCTTTTCATGCAACAAGGGTCCTGACCTATTTGGAGGTTTCAGAGAGAACCTCGCTGAGGTAATAACTGACAATAATTGATTTAGAATAATAAAAAGTAAACATAAAATGATTTTTAAAAAATACAAAATTATACCTAAAAATAACCTCAATGCTGTATCAATCTCTTCAGGTAACTGTATGGATTTAAAGACATTCCAGTAAAATAGATGCTAAAGCGCCTATAGAAAAATAAGTGAGTGAAAATAAGAAAAAAAAGTCATAAAAGAAAAAATCATAATGAACGGCGTTTTCAAAATTAGATATGTTACTAAAGCTATCATAATGATTCTGGTGTGCTACTGCCATATAAACAGACAAATAAATGAAAGGAAATGGAAAACTGAGAAAAAGACTTGCAACACATTCATTATTTTCCTCAGTCCAATTATTTATAGCCAGAGAATATCACATGAAGCAAATTTGAAATTCATACCGTATTTGAATGAATACTAATGTATTGTTTTGCATACACAAGTCAAGCAAGACAGATGAATAAATAGACTTAGATAATCAGAAACAACATGTGCTTACTAATATGATATAAAGGATCCATCTTAATTAGTAGGAAAGAATGGTTTAATCATTGGGAAGGGGAATGGCATAATTTGTTGATTATTTGGAAAAGATAAAGCTTTCTTCCTATCTCATAATATTTATTTAAAAATTGCAGATGGATTAAAGTGTTATAAAGAACATAGTTTTAAAGTTACAAAACAAGTATAGATGAAAATACATCATTTCTTGGTAGAAAAGCAAACAATTAAAAACAGAATTGTTAATAAATTCAAGTACATAAAAACAAAAATGATTCTCATAAATTATCAAAAATAGATAATGGTAAACTAGTAAAAATAACGTTAAAATAAAGTAAAAATAAAGAGTAACTGTTATTTATGAAAATTTTTATAAATTAATAAGATACATTAGTAAGGAATATTGATACAAGAAAATAATAGGCAACTCATACAAATTATGAACACTATAAGAAAACATTTGCATCACAATTATCAAAGAAGTGTATCTTAAAATGTTAATAATAAATGATTTTTCACACATAACTGGCACAAATAAACAAAAAGATAATATTCAGTATTGGTAAGGGTGATAGGAAATAAGGACAGTCATATACTATTTTCAGAGATGTAAAATAATGCAGCTTTTCTAAAGGTCAATATGGATATATTTAGCAAAAGCCTTAAGAATATTCACATACTTGAGTCAGTACCCTCACTTAAAGGAATATATTCTAAGAAAACATTTTGAGATATTAAAAAAGATTTATGCTCATTTTTTTTCTTCTCTGTAACATAAAAAATATTCAGCAATAGGCTGAGCATGGTAGCTCATGCATGTAATCCCAACATTTTGGAAGGCCAGAATGAGTATTGCTTGAGTTCAGGAGTTTGAAATCAGCCTGCAGAACATAGTGAGATCCTGTCACTAAGAAATTAAATAAGTACATACATATTAAATTAAGAAAATATATATATATATATATGAGTTCCATGCATTCAACAATGGAAGTATGGTCAAATCAATAAGTTATGGTTAATGGATAAATTAAACATAACCATGAAAAAGTGTATTGAACAAGTACTGTAAAAGTGTTGTAAAAAAATATATATAATTATACAATTATATAAATAGAAAATCTACTAGAAGAAAGTACACACATAATTTTTTTCTACTTTACTATATTTTTTAATTTGAAAATTTTCTGTTTATTTATTTATTTATGTATTTTGTAATTACAATAAATGATACATATATGCATATTTACAACACACACACAGAAAATGCTGATTAACCTACAGCCTCAAGTAATTCCATTTATTTTTCTAGAAGTATATTAACTTCTGTGTGTATCTCTATAAACTTTTAAATATTAAGTATATATTCTATTGAAACCAGACATAAAGGCTATTTTATGAGTGCTGATCCAAAGAAAAGAGAGTCATCTTTCTTTAACAATCATAGATCAAAAGATTAAGGGCAGTATCTATGACAAGCCCATCTTCAGGACTGAAACCATATAATGACATAACAAAGAAAATTATGTTGCTTTGTACTCAGATAAATCACTAACCTTGACTATCCCCATCTTGACCACTCCTCAAAATAGATAATATTGGTTCTCACTGAGCACCTTCAGAACTTAATAAAATGCTTTAGTGGAGGTACAGAGTGTATGTTTCCAAAAATGACTATGCACTTTATTAGGGAGAAGATGTATTCCCAGTCTTTGTGATTTTGCTTTGAATGTACAAAATTTTTACATAAATTCCCACTCATTTTTAAACAGAAGAAACATATTGAATGTAAACTGAGACTCTGCTCTCATTTTATGAGGAGGAAAAAACAATGGACAGAGGTATGAATCAATGATGGATTATTCTGAGCCTTGTATGACACAGCTGCATATTACAGGATTTATGAATACTATATGTCCACAAGTTTTTGTAAATTGAGGAATAGGTGGGAAATAGAGTTTGCTATAATGGAAGAGCAACCAATGTTACTTTTAAATTGACCTTAAAAAATGTCTGACTTTCCACAAAGAGTAGATGGACTTTACGCTCAAAAACTAAGCAAATGGTTCAACATTTAATTTTTAAGATGATTAGCCTATGTGTTTTTGATAGTGATAGGAGGAGGCAGAGTCGCTTAATTATTTAACCCTTGTTAGTTGAATGTCTCCTACGTAAAATGTGCTGTGCTAGGTTCTAGGGGTCTAAGTGAGGGTGATGGAACGAAGTTTCTTTGCCCTTGTGGAGCTCATGGTCTGTCTAGAAGGAGTTATAGGTTTAAAAATTTCTGAAGTATTTTACTGTGGTAAATGCTATCACAGAGGTTCTAGGAGCCATGGAAGCACAAGAAAATTCAAATGGTGCCCAAAGGAAGTGATGTCTAGGTTAAGAACTGCAGGATGAATAAGATAAATTTGTGAAATTGGGAAAGAGAGGTATCTTGAATAAAAAGAGAGTGTTCCAGCAAAATAAAATTTCCATTAGTCCTAGAAGTAGAAGGACATACGCCACATTCAGAGAACTGAAGGCAATTTTCCATGGTAGAAGAGTGCAGAGAGATGATTGCACAGGTAGGCATGGCAGATGGTGAGTGGCCCTATCAGCCCATGGAGAGCAATTAGAAGCTAATCTTTCAGGCAGTACTGGCAGGGCAAGTGACAGATCAGATTTTGAATTAGAGATCACAGAGACTGGGGTAGAGAGACCACTGAGGAGGTTGCTGCAATTCTCCAAGTGGGAAATCATGTGGTGTGCAATGAGTGGAGGCAGTGCAGTTAGAGAGAAGCAGGAAAGATTTCAAAGGTAAAAAAAGACAAGTCTGAGTTGGCTGAGGATTGCTTAGGAAATACTGGACTCCAGGGTGAAGTTAAAAGTTCTGGCTTTGGTGCATGGTGGTGAGATTAAAAAGAAAAAAAAAAAAAAAAAAAAGCAAGCACAATATGTAGGAAAAGCATGATGATTTGACATTGGATAAGTCAGTTTGAAACAACTTCTGAGGCATCATACAGAATGTGCAGAGGGCAATTATATATATAGATGGGAAAAGAGACATTACAAAAGAGAATGGAAAACTAAGTGCAGTAAGAAAGAAGCCAGAAAATTATAGGCCTTATATTAAAACATGATCTTCCCTCTCCAAATCTTTGTATATGTGTTATACATTAGAGTCATTAAATATATATTTTCTCAATTAGTTTGTTGAAATACAATTTATATACCACTAAATTCACCAAATTTGAGTGTACAATTTAATGATTTTGCCAAATGTAGAGAGTTGTGTAACTATCACCTCAATCCTGGTATAGAACATTTCTATCATTTCTAAAAGTTCCTTTGTGGTCCTTCACTGTCACACTACTCCCACTCCTAGCCCCTGACCACCACTGATCTGCTTCATCACTATATTTTTGCCTTTTATAAAATTTCATATACAGAGTAAATAGACAACTTACAGAATTGGAGAAAATATTTTCAAAGTATGCATCTCACAAAGGTCTAATATCCAGAATCTATAAGGAACTTAAACAAACTAACAGGCAAAAGCAAACAACCATATTAAAAAAAAAAGAAGGGGGCAAAGGACATGAACAGGCACTTTTCCAAAGAACACGTACATGTAGCCAACAAGCATATGAAAAAATGCGCAGCATCACTAATCATTAGAGAGATACATATCAAAATCATAATGAAATATCATCTCACAAGGGTCAGAATGGTTATTATTAAAAAGTCAAAAATTAACAGACACCATTGAGGTTGTGGAATAAGGAGAATACTTATACACTGCTGGCAGGAATGTTCAGCCACTGTGTAAGGTATTTGGAGATTTCTCAAAGAGCTTAAAACAGAACTACCATTCAACCCAGCAATCCATTACTGGGTATATACCCAAAGGAGTATAAATCATTCTACCTTAAAGACACATGCACATGTATGTTCATGGCAGCACTTAGAAATGGGAGCTGAACATTGAGTATAAGTGGATACAAGGAAGGGAATAACAGGTATCAGGACCTACTTGAGGGTGTAGGGTGGGAGGAGGGTGAGGATCAAAAAACTACCTGTTGAAGGAATACCATTTGACCTAGCAATCCCATTATTGGGTATATGCACGAATGAATATAAACCACTCTAATATAAAGATACATGCACGCTTAAGTTAATTGCAGCACTATTCACGGTAGCCAAGGCATGGAATCAATGTAGATGTCCTCCAATGGTGGACAGGGTAAAGAAAATGTAGTACTACTTTTTACTGCTCAGTAGTAGTATTTTATATGGACACACCAAACTTTGTTTATCCATTCAGCAGCGAATGAACACTTGGGTTGCTTGACTATTATGTATAAGGTTGCTGTAAACTTTTAAGAACAATTCTCTGTGTGAACATATGTTCTGATTTCTCGGATAAATATGTAAATGTAAGATTGCTGGGTTTTATGGTTCTTACTTCATAAGAAACTGCCAGCCTGTTTTCCATTGTGGATGTATATTTTACATTCCCATCATTAATGTAAAAATATTAAAATGTTCCACATCCTTTCAATACCAGATTTTATCAAGTATTTAAGATTTAGCCATTTCCATGTATGGCATTTCATTGTAGTTTTAATTTGCATTTCTCTGATGAGTATTTATTTGGTTAAATCTACTTCGTGTTCTATAACCTTCTTGTACATGGATATTGACATATTTCTCTAGGTTTGGAAAACTCTCTGTTATTATCCCTTTAAATACTTTCTACCTCTGTTTCATTCCCTGCCTCCTCTTTGAGGCCAATAACTCTTAGATTTGCACTGTTGAGCCTATTTTCCAGAACCCATAGTCATGCTTCATTGTTTTTTCTTCTTTTTTCTTTTTATCTCCTCTGACTGTATATTTTCAGATAGTCTGTCTTCAAGCTCACTAATTCTTTCTTCTGCTTGATCCACTGTGCTATTAGAAGACTCTGATGCATTCTTGAGTATGCCCATTGCATACTAAAGGGCAAATTTAAGAGTTATTGGCCTTAAATATGAAGTAGAGAGAGAGAGATGGGGTAGAGAGTTTATTCAAAGGGATACTATCAGAAAACTTCCCAAACCTAAAGAAAGATATCAACATTTAAGTACAAAAAAGTTATAGAACATCAAGCAGATTTAACCAGAAGACTACCTCAAGGTATGTAATAATCAAAGTCCGGTTAATAATAATAATAATAATGATAATAATGATAATGATACTTAGCTCTGAGTCTTGTGTGTGAACATCTCAATCTAAAGTTTTTTTTTTTTTTTTCTTTAGACGAGTGTTGCTCTGTCACCAGGCTATAGAACAGTGGCACGATATCCGCTCACTGAAACCTCTGACTTCCTGGTTCAAGCAATTCTCCTGCCTCAATTTCCCGAGTAGCTGGGGATTACAGGCACATATCACCATGCTCAGCTAATTTTGTATTTTTAGTAGAGATGAGGTTTCCACCATGTTAGCCAGGGTGGTCTCAATCTCCTGACCCCGTGCTCTACCCGTCTTGGCCTCCCAAAGTGCTGGGATTACAGGTGTGATTTTAAGTGAAGGGTGAATGTATCTGTTCACAAGCTGGAAAGGCTAAGTGGTGGGTCAAGGCCTATTGAATCCAGAGGTTCAAGGTTGTCGGTAGTCTCCCTTTCTCTTATATATTTAGTTCTCTTTCTTCCTTCTCAGACTTCTTCCAGGTGGTGGCAAGATGGTTGTTGGCAACTCCAGACTTTTATTTCAAAAGCTTGGCAAAATGAATAGACAGAAGGAATCTTTTTATATAATTGTTCTGGCAGAAAATGTCAGAGTCTTGTGTGGGTGATTTTCCCTTTCCTGAACCAATCACTATGGCCAGGAGAAAGTGATATTCTAACTAGCCAGGTCTTGAAAATCAGGGACATTTTATTAGATGTTGAAGATTCAAAGCTCAATAGGATATGATCTTTGATCTTTCAGACTTAGTAAACTGTTCATACTGTACTATGAGTCACAAAGGAAGATTGATCAGTTGTATCATTCAGTTAGTGACTAGAAAGAAGGTCACAATATGTTTTCTCTCTTTTGACACTTTCTTTAGTATCCTTACTGGTTACTGTAATACAGGGTGCTACAGTAGCACAGTGGATTAATAGGAAAACAGGCAATAGGTGAGCAAGCTTTGAGAAAAGAACGCAGCAACAGAAAAACACTAAATCACTACACTAAACAAATTACTTGAATATAAGAGAAAAATAATACTAACATTTTAGTATTAAAAGACACCTCCGTCTTTTTCCTGTTTCATACTTAATACTCTTACATGGTTATGTTTGAATACGACGTGACTATGTTGATATTTTTGTTTGTGAATTATGTCCAAGACTAGACAGTTGAATACTTGAAGGCAGAAAAAAATCAGTGCCTTTTGATTTTTGTATTCACATAAGACCCAGGATATAATCTTACTCATATTAACATCTCAGTGAATCATTTATTGAATATATGAATGAACAAATGAATAATTAAGGATTGTTCTGCATTATTATGTGTGAGACATTCTATGTGCTTTACATATATTTGTCCATGGTATCCTAGTAATCCTGTAAGATAAATTCAATTTATTCCTCATTTTGCAAATAAGAAAATTAATCCACAGAGAGTTGTTATTTGCCCAAGATCTTGTGAGGACAAAGTTTTAAATGCAGGCCACCTGATTTTTGACTGCTCTAAGCTGTCTTTCTTTTTTAAAGAATAAACTTATTGAAAGACTTTTGTTATAGAATAAGAAACAAAAAATAAATATTGTGTATTTTAACAGTCAAAAGCAATTGGCCACCCATGAAGAGAAAGATTATAATTAGCTTAGAAATGGTCAAAGCACAAGGGTATTATCCATTAACTGGATGAGTCAAATGATGATGTAAGAAAAACCCTTCAATGGGAAGCTAAGACAATCACCTGAGTGACTGTTAGTCTATAAGGGGGCTAAGAAATGATTATCTCTTTGTTCTTAGGTAGCCAAGTAGAAATAAACAAAATTAAGTGACAAGTTGTTTCAACAACTGGTGATGCAAAGAGACCATTCTGAATTCATTAGACAGCAAATTACTTGACATAGCTATTACTGTAGAAGAAACCCAAGGCTTTAACAATAGCAATAGCAACAGCAGTAGCAGGAAATAACCACAGAACTACCACTAGAGCGACCTGGGACTCCTGTTTGCAACTGTATGAGGATACAATTTTTTTGTTTGTTTATCTCTTTGATCTGTGACTATTGCTGTTTATTTTAACTCTTACATTTGGATAGCTTAAGTTGAATTGCTAATAATTGTTAATGGCTCCAGGAAAAATTGTAATTTGAGTAAATTTTGTTTGTTGCTTCTTTCCTTTCCTTTGAGTATTGTCTTAGTATACTTTTGATTTTCTGAAACCCAACGTTACACTAGCTTAAATAACAAAACAATTATTTTACTCATGTTAGAGAAAGTTCAGAAGTTGGACACTCTTTTGAGTTGACCGATTAACTCACAAGATTATCACAGATCTAGTTTGTATTTTTCTATTTGCTCTGATAGTCACTGTATTAGTTTGCTTCTGGAGTGGATTCTCCTCTTGGTCACAGGATGGCTGTTAGTAGCAGCTAGCATCCTTTATTCAAGCATCCTTAGATGCATGAGTTAGATGTAGAATGAGTGAAAAAGTGTGTCTACCTGTGACAACATCTTGAGAAATTGAAGGAACATACCATGTAGAAATCAGTTACTATAGCTCACCAAGTCCTTGATACAATAATGAATAAAATTATAGTTAAATTCATAGACCACAAATTGCAAGACTGCCTAAGTAAAAATTTTAGTTTTAGTTTTAAGAAAAATTTATGTACCTATTGTCATACAATTTGTTATATCTATAACTCATCTATTTATTGTCATCATAAAAGTTTCAGACTATTTTTGAGTAAAAAAGGAACATTTTCTTGTGATATCGAGTCTATTTTAATAGTTATTTTCCAACTACTATTGAGTTGAATCACTGAAACATTAGTTAGAATGTCCTTCAACATGTTTTAGATAATTGTATTTGCTCCCTTAACATTGTAAACACTTTTTTTTTTATTAGAGGTTAATTCTGCTTACCAACCTTGTGACAAATAATGACCACACTGTTCCTAATGGCAAGTCAGTAGGTAAGAGGTGAATATTTTCTTAATGAATCAGAAATACATTTTGAAAGCATTCCTCTTCATGTAAAAGATTACAACTAACAATTAAAATAGGTGACTAACAGATTCGTTTAAAAAACCAATGAAAAATCTTACTACTCTGCACCTAGAAGTCTTCAGTATGTATCATTAGCTAGCTAAACACACACACACACATGCACACACACAAATTTTACTAGTATGTAAGCCAAAATTATCTGAGACAGGTCTCAGTCCATTTATAAGTTTATTTTGCCAAGTTTAAGGACATGCATTGAATCACAGAAACAGTCTGTGGTCTGTGCCTTTCTCCAAAGATGATTTTGAGAGTTTCAATATTTAAAGGGGAAAAGCAGGCTAGAGGGAAAAGAGGGAGGGTATGGTCATCCACATATTGCAAGAGAAAAGATGCAGGTGAGGAATTAGTCATGTATTCCTCTCAAGCTCAGTAAATTGGCACGTTACATAATTTAAGGTGAACATAGAGTACTTACCTGTGGAGATATTTAACCTCTTATCTGTAGCTATCTGCTTAGAAGCAAAAGAAAAGGCATTATCTTGCATGACTCAGCAGAATTTTTTCTTTTCGGCATAGTGAATTGGGGTCTCAGGTTTTTATTTTCCTTCCACAAGTGTGAGGTTAAAAAATGTTATATTTTAACAATCAGTTATACTCTTTGGTTTGTGAAATCTTGGGTTAAATGAGATTGCTTTTACCTCTCATGTTAAATGCTATTGATTATATAAAAGCTATGGTTACTACAGTCAAGGACTTTGCCATCTATTTCAGAAAACAACATCCATCCATGAACAATAGATAACAATATAAACTGTGAGCGGTCAATCCCAAATTCTGCGCTGGAGGTTTTAAGTGCCAGAGGGAACACTCCAATAAACCACTGAGGCTCAGATGTAATTAGTGGCTCATTGTCTCTGACACCCTTCCATCCAGGAATTTCAACAAGTGGAAATAACTAATCATGGTGTATTTGGCATTATGACCTACATTCATATACAAGCAAAGGGACTTTTACAATTATATATTTAAATTACAGGTTATATGCTTCAAACTAGAGCTAATGTAAAATAGCAATGGTTACACAGAAATCAAAAAAGAAGAATCTGCAAAGTGGTTCTGAAAACACTACTGTATAACATAGTGAGTCTTGTGACTTTTATGAAATAAATATTATAAAATAGGTAAAAGTTAAATATCTGACATTATAAATTATTTGTAATTCCGATTCAATATCAGCATATATATACAGTTATTTTGTTTGTTTTTTTAGGGAAAACGAAGTAGAATTTTATACTTCTAGGAGGGAAAGATTCTTTAGCAAGTCAAATACTTTGGAATGTCAACCAATGGTGCCAGGTTTTCTGGGAGATCCATGACATAGAACATCCAGTCCTTGCTTATAGATGTTTCTAACCTGATAAGGGAGAAAATAATGAAACATTTGAACTATCAGGAAAGCAGTTAAAAAAAAGTAATTCATGTCTTGTTGTAAAAATGTTCACTAATGCCAACATGGTTTTAACAAATCTAAAGTAATTTTGCTACGATTTGTTTTACTTGCCTAATTATAGATACAGGCTGCACCAGAGTATCCTGAATCCAGGAAGTATTTCATTTGATAATTATTTTCTAATACTTATTTTTTTCTCTTGAGTCTAAGAAGTAATCCCACACTAGGAGCAGTGGCACCTTCGAAGACTTTCTATTGAGATTTCAGAAGAAATTCTTTAGAATATTTTTTTGTGCACCTGGTTCTAGGGATTCTCAGCTCCTCTCTCTGAAACCTTGTTCCCATTCTGAGCAAAGGTCAAATATATCTATTTCAAACTTTTTATTCGGGTTTGTTCTGTCTGTGGCATTTCTTTTTGGAGTTGTTGCTGTGATACTATGGTTTTAAAAGACCTGAAAAGCATACCTGTCTGACTTATACCTTGCCACAATCTCCTTAAACTTTGGGATTGGCCTATAAATGAAAGAAAAGGAAAAGGGGAAACAAGAGAAACAAGCAAGGATGAATAGGAAAAGGGCTTTGGAAGGGTGAAAAAGTCGATGTTTTTGTTTTTGTTTTGTTTTCAGGTGAAGGAATGAGAAGAAAAATAATCTACTCTTTTGCCTAGATCACATGAGTCATGAACTTGTGGTGGAGGTGAAAAATAAATTCCTGGCCCTCCATCTATGCTTAACCACGAGACTGCCATTTCCTGCTTAGTTTTCAGAAATATATTTTATCGACCCTAAACTTGTTTGATATATAAAATGAATTTAATAATCTTAGGCTCATATAAAAATAGAATAAGATTTATCAGTCAAAAGAATTTCCTGATGAAGGATGCGTTGCATTACTTTAGGAACATACCCCAAACCACATCATTTCTTTAATGGTGCCTTTTAAAAATTCCTGACCTCCCACCACTTCTGCCCTGACAGATTTTTCCTGTTTTAGCAGTATACTCTTATCCCATCAAACAGCTTTCAGCTGCATTATGTATTTGGGTAAAAACAACAGGAGTGGAGATGAGGGACTTATCAATTCCAACTTACACAGGAAAATGACTACAATTACCAGGTTTGGAGTTACTTTCTTTTTCACTTCTTAAAACATCCCATACATGCATGTTCATGCGATGAATATGGCAACATTCTGATTGCGTTTCAACCTTACTAGTGTGTGTCAGTTCAATAAGTTGAATAGCCCTGCCTCTGTGTTCGTCTGAAGCTACTGTTGGTACCTGGGGTTTCACTCTTTCGTCTTCTAGTTTTATATCAGAAGCGATGGTTTACCAAAAGTTCCTGACCCATCCCTCGCAGCATTTCCTTGTTTCCTCAAGTAAGTCAGAACCCTGTGAGAGGAATTGCTCTAAAGGGTAGGGGCTGAGGCCCAAGTGTTTTAGTAATAGGTTTGGGGTAAGCTGGACTTGTCCTTCAAGACTAGTCTAATCACATTAGGAGTGGGGATCTGAACAAGACAGGCAACAGGGCAGAAGAGGGAGAGAACTATTCTGGAATCTACTTAGGCAACTTAAGACCTAGCCTCTTTGACCCTCTGTCCTCTCCCCCCATAAAAAATACCCACGCAGAAACAATAATGCCCACTCTAGTTACATCACTGATATCATGGTGATCAAATTTCATCATGCATGGCAAAATCCTCTTAAACTCTTAAGCACTCCACAAATTATCAGCTTTCATTAATATGAATTCCCTGAACACTATTAAGCTGTTTGCCTCAACACTGTGGCTGTGGAGCTAGCTTCCTTGAGTCCAGTTACACAACCCTCTTTCTCCATCTATTGTACTCAACACCAGCTACTACAAAGGTGGCATAGGATTATCTACGGATATTTACGATGAGAAAGTTGCTATCTACTGCCCCATATCATATTTCCAGTTAAAACAAAAACCCATTTGTGATCATTTTTCTTTTCCTTCATTCTTCACTCTGTGAAGTTTTTTGTGTGTGTGATAATTGATCCTAGTTGTGTAGAAAGAGTTATCTCAAGGTGTTTCTCTTGCAGGAAAAGTATCAAGACATCTGTGGATGAGTGCTAATATAGTTGCTGGCAACCTCTCTTCCATTTCCTGGTTGGCCTATTGTTTACCTAATTGCCAGTAATAATATTTCATTGTGTAAAGAATGTTGGCACCAGGGGCCCAAGTTCCAGTTTATTGATGGCTCAGAGCTTATGAATTGATGCCCTCAGCAGGTTGCTGCCCTGATGAATGGCAATTACTGTGGCTCCCACAGAGGCAATTGTAGCCAGAGCATTTACTCCTTTCAAATAATTGCCAGTGAGAAGCTGAACAGGTAATTGTAACATCTGAAAACCATGCTTTTGGCTCAGAATCAAAGAGTATTAATCTCCATAACAGAGGTGTTTTGGAATGACCCAAAAGAGTTGTTAAAGAATGGTCTCTCGAGTGTTTAATTTTAAGAATTGGAGAAACCTTAGTAAGATCCCCCCTCCCTAACGCAAATTAAAATGTTGTAAAGACACCCAGATAATAGTTAGGGGTGCCCACCTTTTAATGTTGTAATATTTTATAGTGATTGGTTGATTTTAAACTATGTACCTATCAATACTTCCCTTAAAATGCTTCAAACACCTTGCTCTAGCCAGTCTAACCTACCCATTAACCCCCAAAGTGTTACGTGCTTATTCTCACCAGAATATTTGTTCATACCAATCTTTAAAACCATTCAATAAATGTAAGATATGAACAATAATGAAAAGAGTAGAATTATTTGGAATATAATTTAATTTTACACTATGATTTAGATGAGTTTAACAAATTTCTAAAGCCCCTTCAACATGGACTGTGCTAAAATCTTGGAGCCACACATGTCTTCTACAGACTCAAAAGATTATCAAAGTTTGATTTCTTTTTATTTTGGTGCCGTGGGAGAAATGAGAAATAACCACATAGTATAGCTTTGCTTAAACTTTACTTTTAGGAAAAATATTGCACAAAATGAGAGAGCATGTAAGGAGACTAACTCATGATGGTTTGGGAAAAAATGAAAGTAAAAGGGTAACAGAAAATACTATAAGTATAGAGTTACACCTGTAGTTTTAAGGTCTTTTGTGTGGAATAAGGTTCAGACATCTTTAAGGATGGCATTAGAGGAAAGGAAGAAAATTTTTAAAAGGGGAAAAGCTTTTCAAAACAAATGAGGATATAGAAAGATCATAAACTAGCTTTAAATTCTAAAATACTTGACGCTTAAACTTTTTTTTTTTTTTTTCAAATTGTTAGAAATAAGGTCAGTGTACCAAAAAGAGAAGTGCCAGGTATGTTCTCCTGTAAAGCCAATCAAAGCATCAGCATTCAAAGTGCCAGGGGTTTAAAAAAATTTTAGTCTCATCATATTTCAGACTGATTAGTAATGCCAGGAGGAGTGAGTAGGAGACTTCAGAGTAAATTATGAAGCAGTTCGGAAACACTCAACAACTAGAACAAAAACTATGAAAAAGTGATCAAGAACTTAGATAAATATGGGACAAAATTATGAACATGAGTAAAATGCAATACATAGTAATTTTGTAAATATGTACAGGCACGCACTACTAGAAGGACCTAAAGGATGCCAAGATAAAGATAGGGTTATCCATACAGCCATAGATAAATTACCTTAATCTTTATTTACTTTAAGTTTTTAATACACAGGAGTCTCCTTCTTATATAATCATGGTCTTGTTCTGCTAATTAGATTATTGGAACTGAGAAATCTATAGACTCATTGAACTGAACATGAATTTTAGAGAGCTTTTGTTCCAGGCGCCTGTCTTAAGGCAGACAAACATCTGAACCAAGAATGACAAACAGGTATGACTTTAGAGACCAGTTTCAATCCATTTGTAGTGGACTGCCTAGAGCAATGCTTTGAGGTAGATTCTGAGGAAGGAGACCTATGCCTCATTTATAATATCTGCCACGATGCCATGCAGGAAGCTTCTCTGGTCTAAATTGTTCAGGCCCAGGAATAACCCAGACACATATTGGGACAGAAGCTGGCTTGAGTGCCATGCGTTTGTTCTTGTTAGTCTAAACTATTTAGTGTTAAGGAAGGTAGAATACAGACATTCAATCAATAGGTACTCTGGAGTATAATTACAAAGTGCAGGTGTATTTAACCTGGATTTTCTTTCACCAAAATTATCTCTGACATATTAGAGGATTTTAAAAAATTGGTTTCTATATCCTGAGGAAATCCAAAAGCTTTCAAGCTATAAGCTCCTTGCCCTTCATTTCTTTAAGACTTTGGAGATCTGCAAAAAAGGTGTGAAAGGGCAGAGAGCAAGAGTCACGTTCTGTAAATGAATGGCGTCCATGTTAATTGCTATTCTTACACCATGCTCTTGTCATTTAGATGGCTACAATAGCCTAAGGCCTCTGCGTACTCTATTATTTTTTTCCCCAAGTAACTCTACCCCCATGTTCATTTGAGCTATGTAACCATAATGGAAATTATAGTCAGTTATCCTAATTGTAAGCTATTTATACCTAATAGTCATGCAGCATAAAAAGAATTGTTTATATTAAAGATGTGTCCAATTCACTTTGTGGTATGTTTTATACTATCACAATAAACTCTGTTGATTCCAGCCCTTTTTCCATAGAGGCTCAACTCTTTGGCATGGTCTCTTACCATAATTTAAAGCAATCAGAGGACATTAAACCCTCCATTGAATCCTCTGACCCTGCATGATTTTCCTCTCTTCCAAAGGCTTGTTCAGTCCTTCCGTGTCCTTTCTTTGCTCTTTGCTTTCCACTTTCACCCTAATGCATTCATTCATAAATTCAGCAAATATTCACTGATAATTACCTTTAATCAGTTAGGTAATATGTGCCAGTCACTGCAATAGGTACTTTCTGTTTTTTCTCTTGGTTCTTCATAGCATTCAAAAGATTTCAAAATTGTTATCCTCATGTTATGGTTGAAGGAATTGAGGATTAGAGACGTTGAGTAACTTGCTCAACATCATGCAGTCAGGAAACACTCAGTTTGGGATGGGAGTTTAGCTATCTTCATTCCAGTGATTCCCTCCCTCCCTCCCTCCCTCCCTCCCTCCCTCCCTTCCTCCCTTCCTTCCTTCTTTCCTTCTTTTTTTTTGGAGACAAAGTTTCACTCCTGTTGCCCAGGCTGGAGTGCAATGGCGTGATCTTGGCTCATTGCAACCTCTGCCTCCCAGGCTCAAGTGATTCTCCTGCCTCAGCCTCCCAAGTAGCTGAAATTACAGGTGTGCACAACCACACCCAGCTAATTTGTATTTTTAGTAGAGATGGGGTTTCACCATGTTGGTCAGGTTGGTCTTGAACTCCTGACCTCAAGTGATCTGCCCGTCCCAGCCTCCCAAAGTGCTGGAATTACAAGCATGAGCCACTGTGCCCTGCTTCAGTGATTCTCTTTCCCTTGCAAATCACTGCTTAATACTGTGACATGTATAATAATAAGACATTATGTAAATTTTTATGGAACTTGCAAATTACAAACATATCTAATTTATTACCTAACTTTTTCATGTCCTATATCTATTCAATCATATGGTTCCATCCTGTTCCCCATCTCTACTGCCACTAATATGGTCCTGCCCTTGTCACCTCATACTTTGTACCAAAAGTCTCTTCATTAACATCCTAGACTCTTTGGCATTTTCCCTTACACATAATCTGCATGCAAAGTTTTCTTTCTGCTTAAAGACCTAATGTAGTACTTTAACTGGTTTATATGAAATCCCATGAGTAGATACAAAGGAAAATATGTAATTTATAGTTTATTGCACATATTATTTGTTTATATTACATGTATTCATTCAACAAGTAATCTTTGTATGTGTAGTCATTGCTAGTCTCTGTCAGAGATATAAAGAAAAATCGAATTTGGTTTTTTGGGCCAGGACACTCTTGGGGAAAAGTGAGAATTTAAGGTCTGGCCAGCAAGAGCTATGATTCAAAGAAAATAATGGTCTTGCAATCAGAGAGGTTCAAACTAAGAATTGATGAAAGGAAACAGCTGAATCAATCAGGAATCATCAAGGAAGAGGAAGCATTTGGGATAGACCTTGAAGAAATACATTTCAGGCTTGTGCAAATAGAGGAGGCTGAGAATGCATTGTAAAGACGCAGCCAGTATGACTGTATGGGGTGTTGGGGAATGCCATGCAGGCCAGCATGACTGACATTCTAGGAGCACAGAGCATATTCTGCTCTGACAGCTCTATGCTCTGCTCTTGGATACTCTTGGTGGAGGTGAGTATTTCTCTTTGGTTTTATAACACTGTTCACCTAGTGAACTCTGCTTATTTAGTTTCTAGAGTTTCCTTAAAATAATTTGTTTTTCATTTTTCTTTTACCATACCTAAGGCCTTTTCTATACTCTGAAAAGTTTGATTCTATTTGACCTGGTAAAAGTTGTCACCAAATCTGTGTGCCAATTGTCTTCCCAGTTGCATTAGAGTCTCTTCAAGGCCAGAAAAGCATTCTAATCTCACATAAAACAGAGCTGAGAGCTGAACACATAGCAGGAACTCAATAACCTTGGGATGCTGTATTAGGTCTTTGGTATGTATGAAACAGTACATAGAAAATGTAGTTGAAAAATGTTAAATGACTATTTCAGATTAAGCTCAAATTGTTAGCTATGGAAAAAAGTAAGCATCAGTTTTAAAAAGGACACCACCAGATAATTCCTGGCACATTCTGCTTCTGTTGAAGATATTTGTTCAAAACAAAAACACTCATGTTAGATGAATATTGTGGTATGTATCTGGTTTTGAAGATCTGTCTTTGGAAAAAACTAGGAAAGGAAAAACCTAGTTACTTCAGTTTCAAAGCACCATTCTCAAGCTGGTGTTCATATTTCATTAACTAATTTGACTTGGTCATATGCTTTTTCACCAGAATTATTTTTACAAATATAAAGAAGTCTATTTCACTTTCCCCATTGAAATTCAACTTTACCTATTCATGTAGAATTCTCACCAGATTAAAATTCATAATCTAAAACTCCTGGGTAATTTAAACAAATTCTGTTATTAAAATCTGCCTATGGGATCACCATGGCAGAATTAAACTCAACCTGTTAAAATAATAACTTATAGGAGAACTATCAGAAAAGTTGAGAGCCACGAATATGTACATACAACATGAACATACACTGAATTGACATACAACTGGTAAGTTTCATAAGCTCTATTATGTAAGAATATTAAAGGAGGAAACTTGCATTACTTCCCTCACTTCTACTTCAACTTGGCTCTATGTGGGGATAGGGAGGGTTTGTTGAGTCAATGACACTAAAGCTGGATATCAAAGACTAAGCAGGATTTTCCCAGGGAGAGAGGGTCACATTAGGTGAAATAAGTGAAAGTTTAGAGTGAAGGTTCAAAAGTCAACAGGATTCTATTGATTACATTGCATAAACTGTGGACTAAGAGTTGTGGGGAAATAATGATGACTAGAAAGTGTACCCCCATCATAATCTAGGAGAAAATGACCATTGAAATAATTCCATTATGAAACGTATAAATGGAATGAGACCAATATAGGAAGGTTTTCCAGATAGAATGGGATTTGACCTAGACCTTGAAAGCGGAGTAGGAATCTGGGAGGTAGATTGAGGAGGAAAGGGCCTTTCTGGTGAGGAAAGAGTGTGAGCGTGCATATGCCACCATACAGGAAAGTGGTGTTCTGGTTGCAAAATCGGGAAGCAGGGGTTTAATGACAATGGAAGCTGGAATGGGAGTTTGGAATTGAATGACAGAGTTCTTGGAATTATGGATCAAGCACCTTGAACACTGAGTTAAGGAGAGAGTGTCATAATTTGGTTTCTGTCTTGAGTTTAGCATATAAGCCAAGTTAAGAAATTCTGGGGAATTGTCATAAAGGTTAATTGTCACTGTAGGAAGGACACAGGAAAAGATTGTGTTTAATGTCAGGAGAAGTGACTGAAGATGAAGCTTGGGAAAATCTTTCATACTAAGAGAAAAAATAGAGAAACCAATAAACAATAAGAAAGAGACTGCAGAGAGTCAGAGAGGAATGTTCTTGTACACCAAGTCTTAAAAAGAAACAAAACAAAACAAAAAACACACACATTCAGACACATCACCAGGGAACTTGTGGCACTTTGGCCTGTTGGATCTTATCAAAGATCTAGCATATGTGCTATGCAACTCTCTGAAGCAGGAGGCAATGCAGGACCCATCCTATAGGATATAAGACCCACAACCCTAATCTTTTGCTCTCTCATTGTCTTCTCTAATCCAAAGTTCACTTAGTCTGTGAGTCTACAGAGTCACTCTCTAAAAACTCCTCATATGTCATTTTGTAACTTAAAGCAAAAGGGATAATTCTGTACTACAGTTTTTATAGTCTTTCCTAATAGCATCTACTTATCAATATGAGGAGAAAGAAATGACTAGAACGCTATTCTAAAGGGTCCTGAAAGAGATTTTTTTAGATCCACACAAAATAATGATCCAAAAAATCTGTTTTTTTTTTTTTTTTTTTTTTTTTTTTGAGACAGGGTCTTGCTCTGTTGCGCAGGTTAGAGTGCAGTGGCACAGTCATAGTTCACTGCAGCCCTCAACTCCTGGGCTTAAGCCCTCAACTCCTGTGTTAGCCTCTCAAGTAGCTAGAACTACAGGTGCCTGCCACCATGCCTGGCTAAAATTTTATTTTTTGTAAATATGTAGTCTTGCTGTGTTGCCCAGGCTGATCTTGAACTCCTGGGTTTAAGGGTTCCTCCTACTTTGCTGTCCCCAACTGCTGGGATTACAGGCATCAGCCACCACACCCAGCCCCCAAAATCTATTCTTTAGGGTACTTTATTATTAAACAAATAATTAACTTAGAACATCATTCTGTAAAGTTTTTTCCAAACGTTTACCCATTTATTGGCCTAAAATAGTTCACATTACTTTATATTTTTTCAATAACTGTAGGATTCTAATAACATCATTATCACTTTGATTCCTGATATTGGTTATTAAAGCGCTCGCTCTCTCTCTCTCAATCAGTGTTGCCATATTGCTCTTAATTATATAGTAAAAATAATTAATATTTGCTTTTGTTTAATTTTTCTATTATAGGATTGTTTTTATTTTATGAAGTCCTACTGCCATAATATAATATATTTTCTTTTACTTTCTTTGGGTTTTTAGTTCTTTTTTTCTAATGTTTTGAGATTGAAAAATACTTTTTTTTTGAGACGGAGTCTCGCTCTGTCGCCTGGGCTGGAGTGCAGTGGCCAGATCTCAGCTCACTGCAAGCTCCGCCTCCCGGGTTTACGCCATTCTCCTGCCTCAGCCTCCGAGTAGCTGGGACTACAGGGGCCCGCCACCTTGCCCGGCTAGTTTTTTGTATTTTTTAGTAGAGACGGGGTTTCACCGTGTTAGCCAGGATGGTCTCGATCTCCTGACCTCGTGATCCGCCCGTCTCGGCCTCCCAAAGTGCTGGGATTACAGGCTTGAGCCACCGCGCCTGGCCTGAAAAATACTTTTTTAACCTTTCTTCTTTTCTAATATATGAAATTAAGCATATATAATTTCTTTCTTTTTTTTTTTTTTGTATTTTTTAGTGGAGACGGGGTTTCACCGTGTTAGCCAGGATGGTCTCGATCCCTGACCTTGTGATCCGCCCGTCTCGGCCTCCCAAAGTGCTGGGATTACAGGCTTGAGCCACCCCGCCCGGCCATATATATTTTCTAAGCATGGACTTAGCTTCTGTGTTTTAAAGTTTTGATATTTATATTTTAGAATCATTATGTTAATTTTCTTTCTAATTTCCACTGTGAATTATTGAATTATTCTTTGATGTATAGGTTATATAAAAGTATATCATTAATTTTCAAATATTTGGGAACATAAAACCATTTTTTATTATTGATTTGTAGTTTTATGCTACTGTGGCCAACGAACATATTTTGAATGGTTTCATTTTTCTAATTTAGTTAAGATTTGCTTTGTGACACAGCATATGCTCAATTTTGATCAATGTCTCAAGGGCATTTGTGAAGAATATGTCTTCTGTAGGTGTTGGGTATGATGTTTTACACATGCCATTTAGGTCAAATTTGTTCATCATGTTATCAATTCTTCTATACTCTTATTTTGTGTGTGTGTGTATTTGCGTTTTTTTGAGATTGAGTATTGTTCTGTCGTGCAGGCTATAGTGCAATGATGCAATCTCAGCTCACTGCAATCTCTGCCTCCCGGGTTCAAATGATTCTCCTGCCTCATTTTCCTGAGTAGCTGGGACTACAGGCATGTGCCACCATGCCTGGCTAATTTTTTTTTTTTTTTTCTTAAGATCTGGTTTTGCCATGTTGCCCAGGCTGGTCTCAAACTCTAGAGCTTAAGAGATCCACTCATCCCAGCCTCCCAAATTGCTGGATTACAGGTGTGAGCCACTGTGCCTAGCCTCCGTTTGCTTTTATCAGTTTTTGATTGAAGAATATTAAAGCAATTGTAGATTTTTAATATTTTTTCTAGTTCTATCAGTTTCACTTTTATTAGGTAGAAACATACTTAGAATTTGAACATTAACAAATTCCTGTTTTAGTTCTGGTAATGATTCCTACCTTAAAGTCTACTTTGTCTGATATTATTATAGCTACACAAGGTTCCTTTAGTTTATGGTTTGCAAGATTTATTTTCCTTCAACTTTTAGCTTTTTTATCTTTAAAATGTGCCTCTTATGAATAGTATATAAGTTTTATTGTTGCTTTTCTTTAAAATTCAGCCTGCTAATCTTTTTCATTTTTATAGCATATACTTACTTCATTTTACTTTGATATATTTTCTTATATATTTAGTTTTTTAAAATTTTTATTTATTTATTTTTTTTGAGACGGAGTCTCGCTCTGTCGCCCAGACTGGAGTGCAGTGGCCAGATCTCAGCTCACTGTAAGCTCCGCCTCCCGGGTTTACGCCATTCTCCTGCATCAGCATCCAGAGTAGCTGGGACTACAGGCGCCTACCACCTCACCCGGCTAGTTTTTTGTATTTTTTAGTAGAGACGGTGTGTTAGCCAGGATGGTCTCGATCTCCTGACCTCGTGATCCGCCCGTCTCGGCCTCCCAGAGTGCTGGGATTACAGGCTTGAGCCACCGCGCCCGGCCATATATTTAGTTTTAAATCTACCATCTAATTATTGTTATATTTGTTACAACATTTCTGCATTCCTTTTCCTTTCTCTTGTCTTAATTTGTCTTCCATTAGCTTGTTAATTATTCATTTTTTACTCTCTCAATGGTTACTCTATATAATGAAAATTGTTCTTTTAAAAAATAATCTAATATCAATTGGTATTGTTTCACCCTTCCCCCAAATGCAAGAAACAGAATACTTTATTTATCACCTTCATGCCTTTTACATTATCTTATTATTGTCATATATTTTAACTTTACATATGTTTTAAATTCAATAAGACATTATCTTTCATGTTTTTATAAATCAATATTTCCTTAGATTTGCACTCATATTTACCCTTTCCATGGTTGATTATTCTTTTTCACATTTTCATGCTTTCTCTGGGATAATTTTCTCTATCTGAGGAACTCCCTCCAGTATTGCCTTTAGTGTGGGTCTGTTGATGATACATTCTCTCAGGTTCTGCTTATAATAAAATGTTATTATTTTGCATTTTTTTGAAGAATATTTTCCCAAGATGTAGAATTCTCAGTTGGCAGTTATATTTTTTTCCAGTACATTGAAAATATCATCCTGTTATCTTCTGATCTTCATCACTGCCGATCAGTCTTATTGTTATTAATTTGTAGGAAATATGTCTATCTTGGTTTGAAGTTTTACTGTGATGAGCCTAAGTATGGTTTAATTTATGTTTTGGAGTTCATAGTACTTTTGACTCTACTTAATGACTTTCTCGTTAGGATTTAGAAAATTATCTCTCCTTTCTTTCTACGACACCTGTTAAAGAAAAAAATTATTCAATGATACTTGATAAAGCATGGTAAGGGAGACATTATTCAGGACAATTGGGATAGGTGTGGGAACCACTGCAAGGGGGTCTTGCAATAGGGGAGTGAGATTGAACTCAGCTCCAGATATAGCTAGCACGGGTCATTGGGAATTTTTAGCCAAGGAGCAGTGGAGGGATCAGTGGATGGAAAATTAATAAGAGGAAACATCAACGGTAAGGAATATTCTGATTAAACTTACCTAAGGGGATTCTTGCTAAAGACAGGCCAAGGGGATCAGACATCATATGGAGGATAGTGAAGGATGAAGAACCTGATCTGATATAAAGGATAATTAGATATGGAGGACGAGGGGTCTTGGCTAAACTTACTTAGCAGGGTTCTTTTGCTCAAACTGGATTTTATGAGGAAATGTACAGATGGGCCTAGGAGAAGATTCAGCAACCTGACTAGTTTGACTAAGCAAAATTCTCTCTCACACTAATTACAACTTTAGTAGCTTTGTTTATTTACCCGCTCCCACATCCTAAATTTCTTTTATGTAGTTTTCTGGAGTTTTGTTTGTTTACTTTTATCCCTTTTTTCTCTCCATGATTCAGTCTGGATATAATTTTTTTGTGACTTGTATTCCAGTTCAATAATCTCCTCAGCTGTGACTTGGTGAATGCTTACCTCATCTATTGTGTTCTTAATTTCAATCATCACATTTTTTTATTTCTAAAATTTTTGTTTTATTATTCTGTGGCTCTCAGTTCTATGGTTCTATGCTGAAGTCTTCTATCTTATCATCTAATTTCCTGAATAAATAAATTACGGTTGTTTTAATGTCCATGTCTGATAACTACTATATCCACATTTCTTTGGGGTTTGCTTTTCTTGTCTGTTTCTTTCTCTTGGTTTCGGACCATGTGCTCTTTCAGACAGTTAAGGTAGAAACAGACTATTCTAAACCAGTCAGATGGGCTTTAGTCTTTGTGAGGGCCAGTCTAATTACATTTTACCCCATGCTTAAAGTGTGGCCCTTTGGGGAAGCCCAGTTGAAAGCTTGGGGTCTTTTCTAGGGCTTCTTGTTGATGAGTCCTAAGCTCCAGTTTTTGCTACCCAGTCCTTCCAAAGATCTATTTAACTTCCTGTGTCTTCGCTTTTGCTCGTGAATCAGTAAACAGCGGAGGGAAAATCTTTCTGCTTCTGTCTAACCCTATGTCTTGGATATTTTGACCTTTGTGATCCTCACTGCCTTAATAGCTCCCCAATTCTTAAACACAAAAAATTTTTCTATTATCTATCTATCTGTCTATCTATCTATCTATCTATCTAGCTAGCTAGCTAGCTATCTACCTATCTATCTGGGTTGAGGGGAAGAGAGAGAGATGCATTTGTGTGTATGTGTGTGTCTATGTGTTGCCCAGTTTTTGTTTACTTTTGGTGGGAGGGTTCCTCTGCAATATACTAGCCTACCATTGCCAGAAGATGAAAATGCCTGTTATAAACTCTTAAACATTCACCATTTGTTAAATAACTATTTGTTATCTAAGAAATGTTAGCAAGAAACCCCAAAATGCAATCCTGAACTGTAAATTGCGTTAATAAAATTTGTTACCAAAAACAGAAATTAGGAAAGAAAATGAGGGAGAGAGGGACGAGAGAAAAAATGATTTTGCCAGAGAAATTGGAGAAAGCAAAAGACGAAGAAGAAAAAGAGGAGATACTGAGGAAAAGTTGAGACAACAGATCATTACAGGTCTCCAGATAGATTTCATTTTGAGGCTATATCTCCACTTTTCTGATTTTTTTATATCCTATATCTTTCGTGTATTTGTCACTTTCTGTCCCTTCGACTTATCTGTCTGAAAAGTTCATGGCCAGCCCAGTTACTGGATGCAAGCCGACATTCTTTATTCAGACTCTATTGGGCTATAGATATAACACATGTATGGCCTGCACTTGTATGTACTCCAGCTGAGACTGAACTTTCTCCTTTTGACCTTCTCCATCTGTGACCCTCTTTCAGGCCTTTCTTGGTGTTCTTGACCAACTGACTGATATCCAGATTTGTCTGTATTCTGACAAGACAGAGTGGCTCACCTAACTCCAGAACAACATCATAGGTGCCAATACAAAGTAGACCAGATACACTGTCCAAAATACCCCTCCAAGGTTATTCCAAACCTAAAACTAAGCCAGGAGCTTTTCCAAAAATACATCACTATATTTTGTCTTGGGTGTTACTTCCCTACTTGGCAAACTAAGGCTAGAAAAATTGGAACAGAGACTTCCTGTTAGCCTCTCTTATATTCTTTCTGTTCATATATATATATATATAATATATATATATATTTTACTTGTACTGTCTTTAATATGACACAGTTGCCACAGCTTTCACAATGATTTATAGCCTATCAGAATTTAATGAAAGATCTACATTTTGTCTCCTATATTCCTCAAAAGCGTTTCAGCCAAACTGTTCTCTTTGTACTAAACGAATATTTTTGTGTGCATAAATAATCGACTGAAAGAATATTTTATTTTATATTTCTACTTTCATATTGTACTTCACAGATCTCTCTAACTATACACATTTTCTCTTTTTCTTAACCAAGTGTAGTCAAACCCATCCTTTGGGGTCATCTCAAATCTTGATGCCTCTATGGTTTTTTTTATTTTTTAATTTTTACTGTGACTAATCAAAAATTTTCTTTAACTAATACCAAAACCATTTTATGTAAAGATGCCTTGCCTCCAGAAATTGATGGAAACTCCTTTGTGGTAGGAAAAACATCCTTTCCTTATAATACCTATGTTGTTGCCATGTTTATAGTTTACAAAGGATTGCTCCCTATTTAGTATTATCTCTCTTAATCCTCAAAGAACAGAGGAAAGTAGGAAAGTGCCCTTATTACAGTTTTAAACATGATGGAACTGAAATGTAGGGAGAATAAGTGATTTGCTCAAGATCATACCCTTATTAAGCAGAAAAGCCAGGATTGAGCTAAACATTCTTATGCTAAAGTCTCTGACCTTTCTACTATAGCATGCTGTTTTCTACTTTTAAAATTCCTTTCAGCCTTCAACAAAGTCCTTCACAAGTCATAAAGGATCAATGAAAGAATGAATGAATAGATGTATGCTTTTGTCCATTCGCCACTTTTATTTAGAAATAAATTTATTTAGAAATAGGCCTAATTGGTATTTGTTTCAGAGTAAAAGAAGAATTCTTCTGCAATTGTGGAACACATATGAAGATATATAAGCATTAGTTAATGTAAGGAATGACTAATAACAATTAAAAGTCTCAATGCAAAATATGAATTCTGTGGTGTTATGTCTATGTTTCTAAGTTTGGAATTAAGTCTTTCTCAGCACTTGGGTAAATAGGTTCACTTAAAGAGGCCAAGTTCTGATCTCATGCCTTAACAGTCTTATCTTATTTAAATATATTAATGGGTTCTGCCTTGTGCATGAGTATGCTTTTAACATCCGGAATACATACAGATAACACAGCCAAACCAACAGTATGATCATCTTCCCTTCCCTGACCCAGCTCTCTTGAAGACACTGTGAGGCATTTTGAGTCAGTTTATACTGTAGGAAATAACTTTATTTATTTATTTTTTTGGCAGGCTGACAGGCTGAGGCCAGATCTTGCAGCAACTGGCTTCTTTAGTTCCTGGAAGGTTTTGAAAATGTTAGACTATCTGTACATTGTGCATTGCCTTTCTCTCATGTCAGTAAAGATTGCAATGTATTATCACCACCACTAATTTACTTTTCTGACCAAGAAACATATACCTTAAAAAATGAGAAAATTAAAAGAAATCTTAATCATAGGTTCTTGAACAGTTTAGGCATTACTATAAATTAGCTTTTGTGCTAGAACAGTCTGTTTGGTGCCAGGAACAATTCAAAAGGCTTGTAATACAAAAAACGTAAAGTTTTAACAAAATGTAGTCTAGACAGAAATTGTGCAACAATACAGTAAACTCATTATTGCAGAATTAAAACAAAACAAAATAAAATAAATAATGCAAAATTATTTTTATTTACCACTTGGTGCTAGATCCTGCCCCCTAAACTAGGGTATTTTTTAGTGATATTTCCTCTATTCCAGAATATTTGTTTCAGGTAACTCTCCTGGCCACAGATAGTGATTAAAAAAATGAGAATTGAGGCCGCAGTTTAACTTGTGACCAAATTCAGATTGGCCATCATCTCTGAAGCTCAGCTCTGTCATGGCGAGTTCTTCAATGTACCTGTGTTGAGGAATGTAGGTCTACAACCCTGCCAAGACGAGGGCCAATTGCTTCATACATTGGCAGGCCTAGAGCACTGCTACAAGTCAGGACAGTGTCCTAGCAACCAAGTTACTCACTTATTAAATTATCTCATTATTCTCTTACTCCAAATTGGGAGAAAGCTCATAATTTCCTTCCAGTATATTTTCCCATCACAATTCAGTTTTTTATAATTACGTGCAGGGAAAGAGGTTTTCACTGTGGTGATGGGTTTCTTTTCCTTACCATTTAGGGTCTTTTAAATTAGAATACGTTCTTCATAAGTGTATATGTATATACACATATATGCACACATACATATATAAATTAAAACTTCATCTCTTGCTTCCTTTAATCTCTATATTGTAAAAATATACATTTTTTTTTCTGTTAGTTTAGGACCAGCTCCAACTTCCAATCCCCAATTTAGATTACATGCTCTGAAACTAACTCCAAACATTTACTGAGTTTGAAGGTCACAGTGCTATTGATTGATTTCTACTTATAATGTATGTTGTCCTAACATGAGTTGTGCTTTTTTTCTATAACATTGGGCTAAGTCCAAAAATGCAAGGATCAAAGCATCTGGACTTGTTGCTTTCATGTTTGGCATATAAAGGGGCTGGCAGTCACCAATGTGGTCTTGGCTGGGCCCTACTTGTTTTCATTCTCTGATGTGAAACAGTTGGGAATCACAGACCCTCCAACAGCTAGAGTGGACTCAATAAAAATTGGCTTAATAATCTGCCAAGCATTTGAAAGTGCCAGTCTCCACAGTTTTTCAGCAGTTATTGGCCATGACATGCTTTCTTTCTTTCTTTCTTTCTTTCTTTCTTTCTTTCTTTCTTTCTT
>NC_045435.1:118230732-118257993 GCF_002776525.5 Piliocolobus tephrosceles
CTTTCTTTCTTTCTTTCTTTCTTTCTTTCTTTCTTTCTTTCTTTCTTTCTTTCTTTCTTTCTTTCTTTCTTTCTTTTTTTTAGAAAAGAATTTGCTGTGAAATTAGTTTTGACATCAACGTTTGAAATAAGTAAACTATTCATCATAGTAAACCAACTTTACCATCTTTGATCTCGTTTTATTCATTATTTTGCATGTTTCTTTTTTTATATGATGGCTTCTTTTATCCATTTGTTTATCAGTTCTTTAAAAAATCAATATGATATATAACAAATAGTGCAGAGAGTGCCAACATTTCACAATTCTATTTAAAGTTATCTAATTTTAAAAAGTTATCTAGTTATCTCAAAGCTTCTAGTTACTTATATATAAAATGTTCTAGATTAAATAATTAAAATTCAATTCTGATAACAGTATTGAACATAACTATAAAGCACCATATTAGATGTGAATGTATATTTTCATTAGGGTGAGAAATTTTCCAGATTTTTTTTTTTTTTACATTAAACTCTAGGGAAATGTACTTTTTTGCCTTGGATTTTGTTGCCATGAATAC
Organism: Piliocolobus tephrosceles; assembly: GCF_002776525.5. Taxonomy (NCBI): domain Eukaryota; kingdom Metazoa; phylum Chordata; class Mammalia; order Primates; family Cercopithecidae; genus Piliocolobus; species Piliocolobus tephrosceles. The sequence continues at coordinate 118,231,289 of NC_045435.1, forward strand.
TACTAAGAAAGGTAGAGCTGTTAGCTAGGGCTTATAAATATTTTTATTATTTGGTTATTTCATTGGCTTTGAATATAGTTTTATAGTTATCACCATTTTTACCTTTCTCTATGGCCTTGTTTTTCATCAAAAGTTATAATTAACATGGATTTTAAATGAATTGTTAAGATCTTCCAAAAAAAGGCTATACTAGGTTAAGTTTAATAGTATCAGTAGTGGGTATAGGGAGCTAAATTGGGAAAGCATATTAATATTTTTGCAATTAAACTGGAGCCCTAATTTGAATTTGAACTATTACTATACCCATTGCAATTAGACAAAAGAAGCAATAATTAGCTTGAAAATTGGAAATAAGTTCTCATTATTTGCTAATTATATATTTGTTTCCCTGGGAAGTTTAAGAAAATGAATTGAAAGGCTTCACAAACAGTAAATGCATTTAGTAAGTTTGTTTGAGATACCTTACTGTATCAAAATCACCTGCCATCTTGTATCAAAACAATTATAAGAGTTAAAAGGGATACTGCATTTACAATAGGGACAAAAGTGAAATGGAAGAAGAAGATAACAGGAAATGCATAAGATCTATCAGAAAAAAATCATAAGATACTACTGTAGAAACAAAATAATATTTAATTAAGTGGAAATGCATGCAATATATTTTTATTAAGACACAACCTCTTTAAGATTTTCCTTAGTGTATATATTTAGTTTTAAATTTATAAGACAAGGATGTTTTCTGGAAGTGGACATGCTATTTCTAGAGTTAATGTATAAAAATAGACAAGTAAGTAGAGCAAGAACAATTCTGAAAGATGACAATATTAAAGAAACAGCGAGCCCAATATTAAAACACATTATAGTGACACAATTATTAAAACAGCATAGTGATACATGGATAGACAGACTGATTAATACAATAGACTGAAAGGGCCATAAATAGATTCAGATATACACAGGCCTTTAGTTTATGATGAAGGTGGCATTAGAAATAGTGGAGGTAAAGGGTTTGTTCAATATATATGTTGGAACAACTGAGCAAACATTTGGTAGAAAATGAAGTTGAATCCTTACCTCACATTTGGCTACATCAAAATGAATTCCAAAATGGATCAAACTTTTCAATCCATAGGAGAATGTTTTTATAATCTGAGTGAGAAAAGCATTTGCAGGTCAGATGTGAATCTAGAAGTTATCTAAAAAAAAATAAATTCAGTTGCACAAATGTTATAGAATTCTGCATGGATTAAAAAAGGAAAAAAGTAAGAGATGAGCTAAAAGCTAGGGAATCTGTAAGTGATTTAAAATTATAGGCATTATTTTAATAATATTTGAATATTTCACTTGAATAATTAAGTAATAATGAATCCAGTGAAATTTGGGCACAGGATGCCAAAGACTGAGAAAAGGGAAAATAAATAGCTCTATAGCAAATGAAAATATTTCAACCTTATTTATAATGCAAGAAATTTAAGTTAAAGCTATATTGAGACATGATTTTTTCCCTTCAATTTAGAAAACAAAACCTAAAAGTTTGATATATTACATTAATGAGGGTCTGGAAAAACCTGCTTTTTCATGAATTGATGTCAATAAACTGGAATTTTCTATAAGTAATTTGACAACACCTAAGCTTTTTACATATATGTGCCCTTTAGCCAAGCAATTCAGCTTCTAGGAATTTGTCATGCACATATGGTGACTCCTGTATAGAATGATATGTATCTGAATATTTATTGTGAAATCTTCTTTACTGGGAGCATTAAAACAACCTAACTGGACTTAAATGGAAGTCTAGAAAGAAATTATATCACATCTATAAAATAGAATATTATGCTTGTATAAAAGGATGAAGCATAAATTGGAATTTTATTTTTCTAATGTAAAAGTAGTCTAGAGCTACCACTGTGATGTCATTCTACCAGCAAGGATTCAGGCTTCTTCTGTCTTTCTGTCATTAATTCTCACATGTGCTTTACTCCCTACTTATTGCAAGATAGCTTTCCATTCCCAACATTTTATTGATATTTCAACCAGAGAGAATTAGATTGTACATTTTTCAACCTTCCAAATAACATTCCTGAAAGAACCAATAATCAATTTCTGTTTCCCTCTCATTGGCCAGAACTGCGTTGAACAGCCCTCCAAAATGGAAAGATACCTTGGAACTGTTATGTTTTAGTTAGGCACATTTCTACCCTGAAAATAACAGACTTCCATCATAAATAAGGGGAGATTGTCAAGGAGTGGGTAAGAAAAAAACAGATGTGTGTGTATGTTCGAGTCTGTAGAGAATATCTACAAGGAGGAATAAGCAACCAGTGTTGTTAGTTTTCTCTTAGGAGGAAAACTGGGGTTTACTAATTAAAGATGTACTTTTTACTATATAATATTATAACTTGGGATATTTTTATTAACATATAGATGTACATATTTTGGGAGTACATGTGATATTTTAGAGCATGTATATAATGTATAATAATAATATCAGAGTATTTGGGATACCCATTGCCTCAGACATTTATCTTTTCTTTGTGTTGAAAACATTTGCTAGCTACTTTGAAACATATAAGAAAATATTGTTAACTATAATTTCCCTACTGTGTTGTCAAATACTAGAACTTATTTCTTCTATCTAACTTTATTTTTTTACCCACTAACTCACCTCTCTTCATCTCTCCCACCCCTATTCCCTCCTTAGTCTCTGGTAGCCACCATTCTACTGTCTAACTCAGTGAGATCTACTTTTTTAGCTTCCACATATGAAGGAAAACATGCAACATTTGTCTTTCCGTGTCTGGCTTATTTCACTTAACATAATGACCTCCAGTTCCATCCATGTTGATGCAAGTGACAGGATTTCATTCTTTTTTTATGGCTGAATAATATTCTGTTGTGTATATATGCCACATTTTCTTTGTCCATGTACCCACTGACGGACACTTAGGTTGATTCCGTGTCTTGGCTATTGTAAATAGTATTGTAATAAACACAGAATGCAGATATCTCTTCAATGTACTGATATCCTTTCTTTTGGAAAGATACTCAGGAATAGGATTGCTGGATCATATAGTAGTTAGTTGTACTTTCAGTTTTTTGAGGAACTTCCATACTGTTTTCAATAGTGACTGTACTAAAAACTAGGGAATCTGGAAATTACTTAAAATTATAGGCATTATTTTAATAATATGTGATTTGTTTACATTCCCCTCAACAGTGTACAAATATTCCTCTTTCTCCACATCCCCATCAGCCTGTCATCTTTTGTTAAAAATAGACATTCTAACTAGGGTGAGATGATATCTCATTGAGGTTTTAATTTGCATTTCTCTGATGACTAATGATGTTGAGCATGTCTTTTATATACCCATTGGCCATGTGTATGTCTTCTTTTGAGAAATGTCTATTCAGATATTTTTCCCATTACAGAATTGAATTATTATTATTATTACTATTATTATTATTATTATTATTATTTGCTATTGAGTTGAGTTTTATGTATATTCTGGTTACTATTCCCCTGTCAGTTTGCTAGCTTGCAAATATTTTCCTCCATTCTGTGGGTTTTCTCCTTACTTTGTTAATTCTTTCCTTGCTGTGCAGAATTTTTTTAGCTTGGTGTAGTTCCAGTTGCCTATTTTTTGCTTTTGTTGCCTGTGCTTTTGAGATCTTACTCAAAAATCTTTGCTCAGATCAATATCCTGGAGTGCTTCCCCAATATTTTCTTCTAGTAGTTTTATAGTTTTAGGTCTTACTTTTAAGTTTTTACTTAACTTACTTTTTACTTTTTTACTTTTACTTAACTTACTTAAACTTACTTTTATGTTTTTAATCTATTTCAATCTATAAATGAATTTAGTAGTTTCAGGATACAAAATCAACATAAAAATCAGTATGCTAACAGTGATCCTGAAAAAGAAATCAAGAAAGCAATCCCATTTACAATAGCTACAAATAAAACACTTAGGAATCAGTTTAACTAAAGAAGTAAAAGATCTATACAAGGAAAAATACTCCCCAAAGCCATCTATCGATTCAGTGCAGTGCCTATCAAAACACCAATGGCATTCTTCACAGGAATAGAAAACACAATCCTAATCTTATAATAATCTTTGAATTTTATAACTCATGTGTGTGTGACTTATTACCAAAATATTTTCAATCAAAAATTTGTATTACCTTTAAAATGTTTTTCAATGAAATTCTTCAAAATTTCTAATTGACATAATTCCTTTAATCTCGTTCTCTAATATTGAAAGGATAATTTCTACTATATGATTGGCACCATTATAAAAATCCATTAACTTTCTTTCATGGACAGGAGGATTTGGGTTAAAACTTAAGTTTTGTCACTTATGGGTTGTATGACTTAGAGACAATTACTTCTAATTTATCTGAGCATTAGCTTTCTCATATACTACATGAGGATAAGATTATTTGTTGAATCATGAAACTAGATAATGTATGTAAAGCATTTAACATAGTACCAGATACAGGGTAGGTGTTTCATAACTGATGCCTACTATTTCTATTAACATGCCAATAATTATTATTCCTTAGGACATTCGTATGAGGTTGTGTACTCTCTAAGTAGTACTAAAAAATAATATAAAGATTAGCTGTTCGATAATAGACAAGGAGATCTGTAGAAAGGAACAGTAGCCACTGTTATGTTTTAAGCACAGTCTGAGAGCATCATAATTTCTAGAAACTTTATACATATGACATAAGTAGTTATCACTAGGCTCAATTCTATAAAATGGATATATTCCCTAGGTTTAACACTGTTAACATTAGGTTCTAAACACTGCAAATGGATAATCAGCCTTGAACACATTTCTGCCAGACTAAAAGAAAATTGAAATGTTTGACTCAACTATAAATTTGTATCTTCCTAACTTTCATTGGCAATTTGTTGCATAAAGCGACTTTATCAACATCCAAAATGGGTCAAAATATATCAGGGTGGTAGTTATTCTTAACTTAAGTAAGATATATATTTGAATAGTAAACCTGTCAGAAACCTAAGGCAGTAAAATGTATATGCACTTTTACATTCATAGTAGGACCCAATTCTGAATAACACCATTGGTTTATGTCCTACAACTCCAATGCAATATATTATAACTGAAAAAAAAAAAAAAAAAAAAAAAAACCAACTAAACTAAATGGGCCTTTCAAACTGTTAATGATTTTGTAAATGAAAGACTAAGATCATTTATTAAACAGTTGGCTTTCTTTTGTGCTCTGTTTTTCACAAAAAAGCAAACATTTTCTACCCACTGTAAGGACTTTTGTGCATATAAAGTAAGAGAAGAAAAATGAGTGGAGTTATCAGGTACTGAGTGAACAACTAAGCTCAAACATTTTTCCATCACATCAGCTGCCTCATGCACCCAACTAGTCTGTTCCTCAGAATGAAAATGACACAATATTCCATGTCCTGCTTCTTACAGGGTTGCCTGCAAATAGTGGAATTTGAAAAAGTTATGTGTTTGAAAGCTAGAAGTCAGATCAATTGCATGAAGATCTATAGCATGCAGGAGTTAACATTTTAACACAGTTCAACATTTTACACAGTTGACTATTTCAGAGTCTTACGACTTTTCTTCTTAAATATATATTGAACTTGAAGAATATCCTATATCAGTTGAATACTGCTTGTATATGAAGTTTTAGAAACCTTTGTAAATCAACAATATATTAAAATGCCCCCTTTCTTTGTAAATTAAATATGACATTTCCAATAAACAGGTGAGGCAACTAAAAAAAAATTAAAGACATTTGATTTACTCCAAGACTTTTGAAATACTAAAAGCAACAGCCTAAAAAGTAACCAAGTTGTTAGTTGGTTGTTCAGAAAGGTTGTCTTTAAGCCCTGGCCAGAATATGCAAGTCTTGCAGTTTTCCAAACCATTAACCATATCAGTAACACAGATACACAGAGAAGAATGTTGAAGCCAAAAGGAACTGAATGTGTTCTTTGTACTCCCTTATTCTGTGTCCTTCACCAGCAAGGCTGTGTCTTATACATTTCAGCCTTTAAGATGCTCACTAAGTTTCCCCTTTCTTTATCCCAAAGCTGCTAAGGAGGGTCTTGAGGAGGAAAAGGGTGACAATAACACTACTGTGTAGCATCAAGCCAAAGAATGAAGCAGCTAAATAGTAATTGTAACCTGTATTTATTTGTACACTAATACTACTGCTTCTATAGTAAACATTTTGGAATTCATTTCAGAATGTTTTATTAGGTAAAAATTTTAGGGTTGGAAACTTTTTTATTATTTCTTGAAAGCATCTGCAAACTTTCAAGTTTTCACTATTTGCACATATAGTCTTAAAAAACGAAGAGGGGTGCCTCTATGAGGGAGCATATGTGAGACATAGGGAACATAGGGAGGGGTCTGGGGAGAGAGGAGGAAAGAAAACAATGTTAGGTTATACAAGTCTTGTATCCTTAAAGACAGCTTGGAGACATGGAAACCACATGTGAACTTTTAGCTAATAAAATAAAATGCCAAAATGTGGTGGCTAAAGCTATTGCACCCAAAATGTAATTGGACATATGCTCATTTACTTGCTTATAATCAAAACATTAAAAAACTGTTTTGAACTCAGGCTAGGTGTAAGTATTGGACTAACTTAATTTATGTAATTATCTCACATGGAAAGAATGCATTGGTGCCATGGTGTTATTATTATATTATGAAAAATAAACAATGTATAAGCTGGAATAGATAATACTTAAACAAAACCAAAATGTTCCTATTGCCCATGTTGAAAAAAAGGAAAACAACTTGTTAATTTCACACTGACGCTATTTTCCCATGAATGTGCTATTTGGCTAGCATGCTTGCTGTAGGTTTATCATGTTCATGCAAATGAATGTCAGTCTGTTTTGATAATCATGCAAATTTCTTTTCTTCAATCAAAAATAACAGCTTTTACTAGTCTGCTGAAATTGCCAGCATGTCAGGCTTTGGTTGCTAAACTCAGTTTATACACTGCATGAATCTGGATTTCACATGTGAATTCATTCAAGAATATCAAAATAGTATTGGACTTCCTGTACCCAAAGGCTCTTTTTATTTGGTTGTTGTATTTATCTTCATTTATTGATTTCTTTGCTCATTCATTGGTTGATTTATTAAACATGTAGAAAAGCACAGCTATTAAAAATGCAATTGAATCCTGAAGTAGCTGATATATACCAGAATTTATTAAGGTTTAAATATAGAAGAAAGAGCAAAAGTATATTGAGGTTTTTTTAATTTAAGCAATTATGAAGAAAGATAAGAAATTTGACTTAATCTAGAATAAAGAACTATTTATATGTTTTTATTATTTAAGAAGCCATTTGAGTAGGAACTTGAAAGGAGACCAGATGACAGAATTCAATGGAATAAATTAAAAATCAATTTTCCTTACTCAAAACAAAGTAGTATAAGAAACTAAACACAAATGATATATGTAGGGAACATTTGTAAAGCAACTTTTCACCCTATGAAAGAGAACATCATCCAAACTGAGTAACAATGGCAGGACTTGGCAACCCTGTGATTCACATAACTCATTATGTGACTCATAAATAATGATTTCACAACTGAATTACCTTTTGTTATATGTATCTAAATATATGCTTAGTAAGAAAGTCACAAAACATCTATTTGTGTATAGTTAATAATTTATCAAAAACTTATTCTATATTTAAGATACAAAGAATTATCTTAGGTAAAGTTTATTGCAAAAATATTTTTGGACAAGGTATAATTGAAGTTAGACTAACAAGATTCCACTGGTGAGGAGAACACATCCCAGACATGTGATTGATATAAGCAAAGTCTCAAAGACTAAGAAAACAGGGTAAGATTGGAAAAAGGAATACTAGTGGGCTGAAGAGAGTTGATCACATTAGGAGATAATGTTGAAAATCAAGGAATATTTTAAGAAACTCCAAAGAAAAAATTATTGATTTGAAATCTGAAAGCAAGCATAGCTGATTCCATACTTTAAAATCTGTACTGAAGTTTTAAAACTAATTAACTAGTTATTATGATTATATTTTTACCTGCTGAAGTGAGATAAGTAAGATGGGGCTAATAGAAGGCATATAGACATCCTTATGGTTAATTTTTTAGTTTTATGTTCGAGATGGACTAGAGCAGGGACTTTCCATGAAATGATTAAGGTTTGGTGTTAGTGTCTATTGTGTAACCACTGAGTCAGAATTGTGCCCTCATAGTGTCTAGAGCATAGAAACTCAACCACTGAAAGATTAATTGACTGATTGAAAAAAATACGAATCCAAAAATCATTCGGGGAAACAAATCATAAAGTCGTATCAATTTATAGCAAAGCAAAATATGGCAGAAGAGTAGTAAAAAGTAAGCACATCTTTACTTATTTTTTCCCTTTCTGTGAGAGAAAATCATATCACAAATAGTAGAAGGGAAAAGAAAAGACCCTTATCTTATGCCTTTACTAACTCTAGAACATCTTCCTAATTTTCCTAAGTTTATGCTCAGTATTCAGATGGGTATGGACCTTCCTAAATCAGTGACCAGTGTAGCTATCAACTCTACAAATTCTCAAAGCTTATTCTTTATTTAATCTTTTAGCAGATTAAAGGTTTCTACTTCTTGCTTAAAGTTCCAGAAATAAACCTTTAAAAAATCACAAACATACATATTTAAATATATAAATAATATATATTATAAACACAGATGATCCTTGAACAATACAAGTTTGAACTGTACAAGTCTACATATGCAAGGATTTCCTTCTGTTTCTGCCACCCCTTAGGCAGAAAAACCAACTTCTCCAACCTCCTCCTCCCCCTCACCTTATTTAATGTGAAGGCAACAATGGTGAAGACTTTTGTGATCCACTTCCACTTAATAAATAGTAAGTACATTTCCTCTTCCTTATGCTTTTCTTAATAACATTTTCTTTTCTCTAGCTTACTCTATTGTTAAAAATATAGTGTATAGTACATGTAACATACAAAATATGTGATAATCAAATGTTTATGTCATCAGTAAGGTCGACAGTTCAACAGTAAGTCAATTAGTAATTAAGTTTTTGCAGAGTCAAAAGTTTTATGCCGATTTTCAACTCTGCAAGGGGTTAATGCCCCTAAATCCCAAATTTTTCACGAATCAACTATATGTATTGAAATCTCTCATTTAATTGGGATATAATTAAACTAAAGAGCTTCTGCACAGCAAAAGAAACTGTCATTAGAGTCAACAGACAACCAACAGAATGGGAGAAAATTTTTGCAATCTATCCATCTGACAAAGGTTTAATATCCAGAGTCTACAAGGAACTTAAACAAATGTACAAGAAAAAAAACAAACACCATTAAAAAGTGGACAAAGAACATGAACAGACACTTCTTAAAAGAAGACATACATGTGGCCAAGAAACATATCAAAAAAACTCAACGTCACTGATCATTAGAGAAATGCAAATCAAAACGATGATGAGATACCATCTCATGCCAGTCAGAATGGCTATTATTAAAAAGTCAAAAGTCAACAGATGCTAACAAGGTTGCGGAGAAAAAGGAACATTTTTACATTGTTGGGAGTGTAAATTAATTAATAGTTCAATCATGGAGGACAGTGTGGTGATTCCTCAAAGACCTTGAGGCAGAAATACCATTTGACCCAGCAATCCCATTACTCGGTATACACTCAAAGGAATATAAATAATTTTATTATAAAAATACATGCACACATATGTTAATTGCAGCACTATTCACAATAGCAAAGACATGGAATCAATCTAAACATCCATGAGTGGTAGACTGGATGAAGAAAATGTGGTACATATACACCATGGAATATTATGCAGCCATAAAAATAAACAAGATAATGTCCTTTACAGGGACATGGATGGAGTTGGAAGACATTATCCTCAGCAAACTAACACAGGAACAGAAAACCAAACACCACATGTTCTCATTCATAAATGGGAGCTGAATTATGAGAACACCTGGACACGTGGTGGGGAGTAACGTACATTGGGGCCTGTTGGGTGGAGGGTTGGGGGAGGGAGAGCATTAGGAATGGACACTGGGCTTAATAGCTAGGTGATGGGATGATCTGTGCATCAAACCACTATGCTACATGCTTACCTATGTAACAAAACTGTACATCCTGCACATTACCCCTGAACTTAAAATAAAAGTTGAAGGAAAAAAATAAAACTTCTATTTATTACATGCTAATTACATGCCAGGAAATACATTAAGTGACTTAATCACGTAATAATGATTAAAAATATAAGTTTTAGAGCCAAATTGCCTAGATTCAGACTCTAACTTTGTTATTGCTAACTTGGTTACCTTTGACCAGGTATCCTTTCCCTTAGTTTCCTCATCTTTGTACAATCTATATAATAATAATAATAATAATAATAATAATAATAATAATAATAACAATAATTTCTTTATGCTTCATAGGATTGTTGTGAAAATTAATTGAGACATCACAGCCAACGTGCTTAGAATAGTGGTCAGCATAGAATAAGTACTCAACACACGTTAATCCTCCACAGCACTACATGGATGTGAAAATGGAAGCTCATAGATTTTAATAACTTTGTCTAAGTTCACCCATCTAGTTACTAGCAGAGCTCAGATTTTAACATCTGGCTAGTCTGTCTTCACAGTGTTTTATTACTATTCAACACTCAGAACTCTGCCTTGTCCTTCAATTGGCCTACCAGGTGCTGGTACCAAACCCAGTCAGTCCCACAGAGCACCATCTCCCTCCTGCCCCCAAACTGTCAAACATTCCTTACTCTCCCCTGACCTCTGCAGTATTCAGTGAACCTAAGCTACAGTTCCAAAAAGTCAGCTCATTCATTAAAGAAAAAAAAAGTTTCAATTTCTTCAGAAAAGCCAGAATGGCTCTTCAGTTTGTTTGTTTGCTTAGGATCATGTAGCTCTCCAAGAAAAACATTTAAGATTTTGGAGAGTAGTTGACTTTCAGTGTTGAAAAAAAATTGACATGATAACTGGACAGAGTTGGATCCAGAGCAGGCAACAGCATATAAAACCAAGAGACACTTCAACCATCCTGTTAAAGTTAGAAAAATCCATTACCAAGTTGTAGAAGGAAAACAACTTGCGGAAATATCATCTAGGGCCGAACGTTTCCAATCAGTGGTACTCCATTCATTATATGCTTGAGTGGTTCCAGGAACAACAGAAGACTGTGCAGTGTTACAATGCCAAGGACAAGAAAGGCAACTCAGCCTGTCGGGCTGACTTCCCCTCGCAGCAATCTGAATGTTTCAGGCTTCTCTTCCTTTGCCCAGTTGAGTTAGTCACTTGGGAAGTGAAGTCGTAGCCAAGGACTCCTTTCTCAAACAAATCTCCTTGGTCTCTTGTGGACCATCTGCTGCTTTCATAGTCTTCAGGCCTAGCACACACAGTGCCCTATTTGAAAGGGGCAAGCATGGCATTTCAATACTTACTCATTCGACTTTCCTTTAAATCCTTAGATTAAGAGCTTTCATCAGCTGAACACCATTTTTTTTTTACAGTATCTCTACTTTTTATACTACACTTACAAAGCAGTTTTTTAAATACTACACCTACAAACCACTTTTAGCAAAACTAAGAGAGCTAGTTGCTTAGTCTTGAGATGGCAGTACTTGATGCACATATCTGATGATGTTTGCTAAAAAGTGTTGAAGAATCTTTTAAAAAGAATTGGTCTCTGGGGTTTATAACACACGGATGCTTTGAAAGCTCTCTCACTAAAACATAGCCCAGAGATTTTTTTTAAAGATATCTATGTTCTTTTCACTGGTTTTGGATTGAACTGTGGTTAATTTGAAAGGGGCAAGCATGGCGTTTTAATCCTTCCTCATTCGACTTTCCATTAGATCCTTAGATTAAGAGCTTCCATCAGCTGAACACCATTTTTTACAGTATCTCTATTTTTTATACTACACCTACAGAGCAGTTTCATTTTCTATGTGAGAAAACTGATGCTCATGATAAGTTTAAAAGACCACACACTAGCAGGTGATAGAAATAGGTACTGTAATCAGGTCTGATGAGTTCCAAAATCCATGACCTTTCATATGGTAGTGTTTAGGTTTTGAAGGATGAAAAAGTTAAGGAATAATATAAAACCTATACTAAAGTGTAGAGAAAAAGATACAAATTTTTTGTTTGACCAAATCCAGAAAATTGATGCCACTGAAAGAAATGAAAAGTTTTGGTGGATATAACAGAAGAAAATGATTGTTGAGTAATCATGGTTCACTGCAACCTCAACCCCCTGGACTCAAGTGATCCTCCTGCCTCAACCTCCCGAGTAGCTAGACTACAAGCATGCACTACCATGCCCAGTTAATTTTCTTATTTTTTGTAGATATGGGAGTCTTTCTTTGTTGCCAGGCCGGTATTGAACTCCTGGGCTCAAGTGATCTTCCCACCATGGCCTCCCAAATTGCTGTGAGTACAGAATCAGCCACGGTGCTTGGCCCAAACATGTTTGTCTAATATATATTTTGCCACTGAAAAAATGAGTGGGGCAAGAGAAAATCAAATTGTAGCTTGCCTGGAGGCTTTACACATTAAACAGACATATTGTCAATAGCCAAAACATGAATAAAGTATGCATCCATACTGAAACATTATTTAAAAATTCAATTTGACATGCTTATTCATTTGCATTTATTATATTTTATTATTTATACTGAAATAGTTAAATTCTTCTTGAGCTTAAGCACACACATCCCAAACCTGCTTTGTAATTTAGCTAGCAATATGTTCATGGGTTAAATCTTAAACATGACCTTAAAATTGGTGGAAAAAATACTAAATATTAAATGGAAATATGAGGTTTTGATAATAAGATCCTAATATTAAGACTACATTAAGTTTTAAGACTATATCAGGTATTTGACCACATTTATTAAAACTAAGAGAGGTAGCTGGTGAGTCTTGAGATGGCATTACTTGATTCACATGTCTGATAATGTTTGCTAAAAAATGTTAAAGAATCTTGTAAAAAGAATTGGCCACTGGGGTTTATAACACAGGGATGCTTGGAAAGTTCTCCCACAAGAGCATAGCCCAGAGATTTTTTTTTTTTTTTAAGATATCTACATTCTTATCACTGGTTTTGGATTGAACTGTGGTTAATTTATCCCTTAGCCTTTTGGCTCTCCTCTAAAACATTTGTAACTTAAAATAATAAAACTGGCTTCATTGATTCACTTTATATTTTCCATTTTCTTGGGTTTGTTCTAGTATCTCCAGCTCAGGAAAGAATAAATTTGTGCAGGGCTTGAGTTAGGGAACAGCTGGTACTAAAAATGTTTCTCTTCTTTAAGCTCTCTCCCCTCCTTATCCAAACAGAGAAAAGACAGATCTGTTTTCTCTTACTCAAAAGGAGTGGAGTGAAATCCAAGTCCTCCAAAAAAAGAAATGGAATGCTGTTCTACCTCACTATTCACTCCTACTTTTGGACTCACACCATTTTTAGAATGTTAAACCATTTTTCAAAGACATTAGCCTCCCAAGAGGTAGGTGAGGATTAATTCCAGTTTGAGCAACATGTAAAACATAAAATTTAATAAAAGCAAAGCAACACAAACAGGCTGGACACCACTCTTCTCTTCGTTTTTAGACGATGAAGTTATAATATAACTAACAACCCAGAGCCTTTGCAGCATCTCAAACTGCATTCTCTTGACTCTCGAATCCTCCAAAAAGAAGTTTGGGAAGACAAGAGCTTTTGAGAAATTGCCAGTTAAGAAGTCAGTTTGGAAGCCACGTAAAACCAAAGTTGTGTAATTAGAACTGTTGGTCTTAAGTATGTGTTTGAGTAATGTATTAAATGGCATTAACATGGACAGTAAAACTCTTGCATTATTTTCTTCCCTGGGGGCATATAATGCACAACTTCATTGACTGGAGCCAGTTTAGTAAATGGGGCAGAAAATGCCTGTAGAAGTGATGTCATGCTATGAAGAAAGCGGAGCATAAGATGGCATATAAAGTCTTAATGGCATTGTTTCCTAGATTCTCCATGTGCAGCAAAGTGGATATTGTTGCTGCCTTTAAGGGAACAGCCTGATTACAATTAAAGCACTAGTGTGTTCATTTCCTGGCACACGTATGAATGTGGGGTACAGATTAGAATTTATTTCATCAAGCTTTAATTTCATTTTCAGCCCCTTAAAAGTTTCATATCTTTTAAATATGCTGCCAGCAACCTGTTATCTGGTATAATGAAAAGCAGTGTAACCACTCACCAAATAAAATCCCATATAAAACCTAAACCTCAGTTTCACTTTTCAGGCACTGGTTTCATTGCCTCTTCCACCCACGCTTTCTCTCTGCCAGAGCCCCTAATGAGCAGCAGCACTGGCCAAATCCTGCCAAGTGTGAGCAGGTGGGTTTAATGGGATGTGAGATGTAGCTTGCCTGTAACCACACTACCATTCACTGGCAAGATCACATAGATATTAGGGGGGATAGAGAGAAAATTTTGAGCAAGATGTTTACAAATAAGAATAAAAATATATCATACTGTTTTATATTCATACTTTATTTATTATAATGCACATTACATGTCACAGCACCTTAAAGAAAAATTTCTGGAAAGGTTTTGTTTGTTCTTTGATAGATGTAATGTAATAGATTTCTAGCTGGGAGGAAAAAAATCTTTTCTATTTTCCCAAAGTTCAGAAAAGCAGAAACTGTTTTGGACCTTACCACTATTGATTCATTCTTTCATTCATTCATTTGTTCTTTCAAAAGAAACCATGAAGGAGCTTTCAAAGTAATTATTTTTATTTATTTCTTAGACAAATCAGTGAATACAACTATGGGGTTTATGAAACAAAACCAAGATTATTTTATTGTTATTTTGGCTTAATTATCTAGAAAAATTTTAACAAGTAAATCTTTTATGTTAATAGCGCTATGTTTTGTTTAAATTATACTCTCTATGTGTTATGAGAAGAAAGAAATATGCTAAGGAAACTCAAGGGTGAATGTGGGAATCAAAACATGTGATGTGATATGGAAGGTATTTTGAAAGTGGTGAAATATTTTACAGATTTACAAGCGTATTATTATCTTTAGAGGTAAAATGTGTAGAGGAAAGAATGGACAAGGAATTAGAAGTCAAATACAAACTATGCAACTAGCTGATTGTACGGACCTCTGTGGGTAACTTAACCTGTAGGTGACTATCTATTTATTTAAATGGTCACTCTAATTGACTGTCTTTTTCCACTGCTCAGGATTACCATGAGAGTTAAATATATTTAAAAGCACTTTTTTGACCTATAAAACACAATAAATAATTTTGAAATTAGAAAACTGTGTTTTTATTATAGTCACTAGGATAACTACAACTAAGTTTCAGGAATAGGAAAATTTCAGAAATCTATTTCATGTGAAAGCAGGAATTCAAGTACTTCAGAAAAGTTTATTTATAAATAAGATTAATATCAATAAAAGACTATACTTAATTAGATGCTGTTGAAGCTGGAAATACAAACACAAATACAATTCACTGATGTCTTAATTGACATTATATTGATAATAACCATATTTGTTATTTTTAAAATTTATATTTTACTTTTTAACACATAAAACAATATAAAACATGTGTTATAAAATAATATTTGTTCTAACAAATATGTTACTTAGTGCAAGAATATACCTAACAACCATGAGTCTAACAACTGGGACATAGGCAAGAATGTATATTAGTCAGTGCCCTGGTAAGAAACAGATGACATACTTAAAAGGATTTCATTGATAAGAATAAATTCCGTACCAACAATTACTAAAAGTTTCCATATCTTGTTCAATTATTGGGTTGTCAGATTCTTAGTTTCTGCCAACTGAGTGGGTATAAAACTCATTGCATCTTAATTTGCATTTCCCTTATTATTAATGAAATTGAGCTTCTTTTTATAATTTTGGTTGGCAAAATGTTTTCTCTTATGCAAAATTGCTCATGTCTTTTGCCCAGATTTTTACATCGTAATTGTATTATTGAGTTATAAGTTGTTGCTTTTTTCAAATATTTAAAACAATAATCTTTTGTTGATTACATGCTTTGAGAATATCTTCACAGAGCTTCTGACTTGTTTTTTAATTTTGTTTTGAAAAATTGTTAAATTAATTAATTTTAGTAATTAATATTTTCTTGTGGAGTTAATGCTCTTTATGCATTATTTAGGAAAGTCTTCTTTACCCTAGCTTCAGGGGGATCCCTTCTATACTTTCTTCAAAAAATTGTTTGATATTTAACATAGAAATCTTTACATCATTAGCAATTGGTTTTAACATGATGAAAGAAAGGGGCTAACTTAATGTTTTATGAATTGACTTGTTTCTCACTGCATTTATTGAATAATCTTTCATTTCTCCAGCTGTGCCACTTCTGTCTGTATCAGTTTCTCCTATGCCTAAACTTGTATTCTGTCCTATTGCTCAGTCTGTCTATCCATGTACCAATATCATACTTTCTTAAATACTACAGTTTTATCATAATTCTTAATTTCTATTAGGACAAATCACCCCTCATTCTTCCTCTTAAGTATCTTAGCTAGTCTTGTCTCTTTTCTCTTCTATGCAAATATTAGAATTTGATTATAAAACTCTGTTCAAATTTTGATTGGAATAGCATTAAAGCTATAGATTAATCTGAGAACATCTGATATTTTATAATAGTGGCTATATCCATACATAAAATATTTGGATAAAGTTTTAAAATATTAATTTGTCTTGCACATCTTTTGTTAGATTTTCCCTAGTAGACTATAATTTTATTGCTATTACAAATAACATTGTAAAAATTATACTTTCTCTTTGTTGCTACTCTACAAAAATGTAATTAATTATTGCATGGTATCTAACATTTTGCCAACTTGCTATATATGTTCATTTTATACTCAGCTACTCTTGTTAGATTCATGTTATACTCAACTACTCTTGTTAGATTCCTTGGTGTTGTTCCTCCCTTTCCAATACTGTCTTATATTTCTCTTTTCTTTTTAGGACACTAAGTTAGGATGATTCAGGCTTACCTTATAGCCAAGTATGCATGTAATCAATTTTGTAAATATTATAAATGTGGATGAGAAGAATGTATATTCTATAATTTGGAGTGTAGAATACTATTAGATCAATTTTTTAAAGTCTTTTCTGTAGGTATATTATTTTTTGTCTGCTTAACCTATTAATAATTAAAAGGTATGATGAATTCCCACTATGGAGATGGATATACAAATTTTATTGTACTTGTTAGTTTTTCTTTGTATATTTTGAGGCCATTTCATTAGGTTCATGCAAACTATATCTTCTAGTGAATTGAGCTTTTATTATTATTATTATTATTTTCTTTAACTTTTATTGTAAGTTCAAGGGTACATGTGCAGGCTTGTTTCATAGGTTAACTTGTATCACAGAGGTTTGCTGTACAGATTATTTCGTCACCCAGGTATTAAGCCTAGTACCCATTAGTTGTTTTTCCTGATCCTCTTCCTCCTCCCACCTACCATTCTTTGAAAGGCCCCAGTGTGGGTTTTTCCCCTCTAGGTGTCCATGTGTTCTCATACTTCAGCTCTCACTTATAAGTGAGAACATGTGATATTTGGTTTTCTGTTCCTGTGTTAGTTTGCTGTGGATAATGGCCTCCATCCTTATCCATGTCCCTGCAAAGGACATGATCTCATTCTTTTTTATGACTGCATATTATTTTGTGGTGTATATGTACCACTTTTCTTTGTCCAGTCTATCATTGATGGGCATTTAGGTTGATTCTGTGTCTTTGCTATTTTGAATAGTGCTGCAATGAACATACACATGTGTGTGTCTTTATAATAGAATCATTAATATTCCTTTGGGCTTATACCTAGTAATGGAATTGCTGGGTCCAAAACTATAAAAACCCTGGAAGACAACCTAAGCAATATCACTCAGGACATAGGCACAGGCAAACATTTTATGATGAACTTTTATTATTATATGATGACCCTTTCTATAGCTAATATAGTTTAAAAACTTGATATCCATATAGTTTTTATTTAACCATTTTAATCATTTTCAGGTATGCAATTCAGTGGCATTAACACTGTCACAATGTTGTGCTGCCATTACTACTGTCTTGGTTCAGGCTGCTTTAATAAGATACCATAGAGTACATGGTTTAAACAACAGAATGTTATTTTCCAGAGTTCTGGAGTCTGGGAAGTCCAAAATGTAGGCATGAGCAGCTTTGATGTCTGGTAAGAGCCCCTTCCTGGTTTGAGGATGTCTGTCTTTTCACTGTGTCCTCACACGCAAGAGAAAGAGTAAGAGCTAAACCCTCTTTCTCCTCTTATAAAGACCCTAATCCCATCATGGCCGCTCTACCCTCATGACCTCATCTAAAATAAATTACATCCCAAAGGCCCCACCCTCTAAAACTATCCCATTGGAGTTTAGAATTTCAATTTATGAATTTTGAGGAATACAAACATGTAGTTCATATCAACTACTCTTCATTTCCAGAACTTCATTATCCCAAACAGAAGCTCTGTACCCATTAAATAATAACTTCTCACGCCCTCCTATCCCCAGCCCCTGGCAACCTCTATTCTACTTTCCGTTTTTATGAATTTGACTATTCTAGGTACCTCGTGTAAGTGGAATCATATAGTATTTGTCCTATCATGTCTTGCTTATTTCACTTAGCACGTTTTCAAAGTTCATCCATGTTGTAGCATGGAACCTAATATACTTTCTGTGTTACAGTCTATTTTTACTGATATTACGTTACTTACCAGCAGTCTTTTAGCTAGTATTTGTCTGGTGTATCAGTTTAAATATTTTAACATAGTCTTTTTATCTTTATGCATTAGGAATGTTTCTTATAAACTACAATAGCTTGGTTTTCTCAATTCAATTTGAAAAATCTTTTTATTATTTTATTTTATTTTTTGGGTGGGGATGGGGGAAGAGTCTTGCTTTGTAGCCCAGGCTGGAGTGCAGTGGCATGATCACAGCTCATTACAGCATCGATCTCCTGGGCTAAAGTGATCCTCCTATGTCAGCCTTCCGATTAGCTAGGACTACAGGCATGCACCACAATGCCTGGCTAGTTTCTGTATTTTTTGTAGAGATAGAGTTTAGCCGTGCTGGCCAGGCTGGTTTTGAATTCCTGAGCTCAAGTGATTTGCTGGCCTTGTCCTCTTAAAGTGCTGGGATTACAGGTGTAAGTCACTGTGCCCAGCCAAATCTGACTTTTAACTGACATTAAAATTATGGTTATCGATATATTGGTTATTAAAACTTTTAATCTTTATTTTCAGATCTTATAATATTTTTCTCTTTTCTTGTCTTTTGTAACTGATTAATCAGGGTTGAGATTTTGTTATTTTTTTCTTTATTTTCTATTTTACTGTTTTTTTCTCCACTACTTTGGGCTTTGGACCCCCATTTTACCATATTTAATGTAAAATGAAACAGTATATTAATCCCTACTCCTCAAACTGAAGTGTCTTAAAGAATGTGCATTAACTATACTCTTGTTATTCTGCAATACATATTAATTCTTTAGAGACATTTATCTGTCTCTAATATAAAACAATAACACACACTATACAAGTACTTTGAAGAATAAATGATAAAACCATAGTGCTTACTTTCAAGAACTAGAGATCATAGCACATCATAGCATGGATTTGGGGGAAAAAAATATGGGTTCAGGTTCTGACTCTACATTTATTATTTGACCCTGGTAAGAAAGGTGGGTCTAAGTAAGTTAGGTGTAATAATATCTATGATGCAGTATTCAATTATATATTCTTATATATTCATTTATATATTCATTCTTATATATTCACTTATATATTCATTTATTCATTGGTAAATATTTGTTTGAACTAATGTATGACTGATTATGTATCAAATGCTGGCTATATAGTGATAAACAAGATATATACTCTGCCATTATAAAAGTTACAGTCTTGGAAAAACATAAATTTTTAAAAATTATACAAATGACTGAGACAAATTCTTAAAAGAAAGAAATTGGTGTGCAATAAAAGGTTCTTTTGATGATATTGTATACAAAATATTTGGAATGTAGTAAACACTCAGTAAATGATGGTAGTATTTTATGGATAATAATGTCAATGTTTTAGGAGTTTATCATGCATAAATATTAAAAATGAACATGTTATATAATGCAATACCAAACTGTGTGTATTTCATTTTCTTAATAATGCCAAAAAAAAATGAGATTTGAAAAATGGTCCATGCCATTTTCTTTTTTTTTATTTTTTATTTTTATAAATATATTTTATAATATAAAAATCTATATTTTTATATTGGGGGGAGGGAGTAGAAAAGCAAGCCCCTATGCTGGGCCCTATTCAGTGGCAGCTTCTTGTTCCATAGGATTAAGGAAGACTTTGAGGAAATAAAAGTTGTTTGGAAAAATCCAGGTGTAGTTGCTTTGTATGTTGTGATGGGTAGAAGGGATGAAGTGAAGTGTGAAGGCCCCTCATACCCTCCATCTTGCCTCAGACTATGTCCTGGAACCCTGGGGCGGAGAAAGCGCCACTTTCATTCCTGCTTCTTGGGATTGTTGATGGCCACGTAGTGATAGAGAACAACAAGCAAGAAGAGCGACACGCCCAACATGTTGGCGAAGATGGCGAGCTGCACGTCCGTGATCATCCTGACCAGTCCGGCTCGGCTCCGACGCCGCCAGCTAACAAGCCCGAGGTAGGAGACCTGGACCCCATGCCATTTTCAAAAACAGAATTCAGTGCAGTCAATAGAAACAGATGCAGAAATATCAAAGATGGTGCAACTGGGAGACAAGAACTTTAAAACAGCAATTATAGCAATGTTTAAGCAGTCAAAAGAAAGCATGAACACAATAAGGAGAAACATGAAAGTTAAAAAGAACCAAATTAAACTTCTAAATTTTAAGCACATCTACATGAAAATTTCACTGATAGAATGAAAAGCGGGGGTGATACCATGGAAGAAGTAAACGTAAGACTATAACAATAGAAACTTGGCAAAGTACATTTAAAAGTAAAACTACTAAAAAAGAAACAAACAACAACAACAACAACAACAAAAAAAAACAAATAAAGAACCTCAGTGGTTTGTGGAATAATATTAAGCAATTCAACAATGCATATTAGGAAGTGAACTAGTGTATCCAGGAAGTGGAACATGCAAGGAAGATTATTGTGAAGCCTTGAGATTTGATATTGTTCACTCTATTGGAGTTTGGAAATGCTTGAGATCTGTTACTCCTTTCTTTCCTTTTTCTTTCTTTTGGAATGGAAATGTGTACCTATGCTTCTCCCACCATTGCATTTTAGAAGTAGATAACTTGTTTTCACAGGATCACAGATCATACTTTGGACTTTTAAGTTAGTGCTGGAACAAGTTAAGACTTTGGGGTAATAGTAATGGAATGAGTGTATTTGTATGTGTAAGATACATGCGTTTTAGGGGACCAGGACTGAAATGTTATGATGTGAATGTTTGTCCCCTCTGAAATTCATGTTGAAGCTTAATCCCTATTGTAATGGCATTAAGAAGGTGTGAAATTTGGCTATGGTATTTGTGAGGTGGAATTTTTGGGAGATATTTAGGATTAGATGAGGTCATAAGTGTGGGGTATTAGTGGTGTTATAAAAGCAGAAAGAGATATCTGAACTAGCACACTTATTTCCCTCACCATGTGATGCCCTGCACTACTTTGGGACTTCCAGAGATTCCTGCCAGCAATAAGGTTCTCACTAGATGCAGCCCCTTGACCTTGAACTTCCCAGGCTCTAGAATTGAAAAAAAAATATATATATATATCTATACACACACACACACACACACACACACACACATATATATATAGTTTTCTTTAAAAATTATCCAATCTCTCTCTCTCTCTCTCTTTTAATGAGATGGGGTCTCATTATGTGCTCAGGCTGGCCTCGAACTCCTGGCCTCAAGGGATCCTCCTGCCTCAGCCTCCCAAAATGTTACAAACACACACACAAGCCACCGCACCCAGCTGATTATCCCTTCTCAAATGAACTTAGTTCTCAAAAGGAACTAAAACAAGTAATTAAATGAAAATACGAACACAGTAAGGAGAGACATGAAGAATTCAAAAGAACCAAATTACACTTTTAAACTTGAAAAATATTTGCATAAAAATTTCACAGATGGAATGAAAAGCAAAAAAGACATTATATTTAAAAAAATTGGCCTGATATGGTGGCTCACGCTTGTAATCCCAACACTTTGGGAGGCCCAGGCGGGAGGATCCCTTGAGCCCAGTAGCTTGAGAGCAGCCTGAGCAACACGGTGAAACCCCATCTGTACTAAAAAACTACAAAATCTAGCTGGGCAGGGTGGTGAGCACCTGTAGTCTCAACTACTCAGGAGGCTGAGATGAGAGAATCGCCTAAGCATGGGAGGTGGAGGTTGCCATGAGTTGAGATCATGCTGCTGCATTCCAGTCTGGGCCACAGAGTGAGAGTCAGTCTCAAAAAAAAAAAAAAAAAAAAGAAAATCAGTAAACTTTTGAGGGTATTGGCAATAGAAACATAACAAAATAAAGAACAGTTAAAAAGAAAAATAAAAGGAATCTCAGAAATTTGTGAAATAACATTGAACTATCTGTTATATGCATATTTGGAGCCCCAGAAGGTGAAGAGAGGCACGAAATGATATAATAACTATTTGAGAAATAATGTTTCAAGCTTTCACAATATGATAAAAACTGTAAACTCACAGATATAAAAAGCTTAATGAAGTGCAATCAAGGGAAACACATACATACACAAACACTCAGAGGCACATTACAATTAAATTACTGAAAAGCAATGACAAAGAGAAAATCTTACAAGTAGCCAGAAAAAAAGAGACATATTGCATAAAGTGAAATAAAGATAAAAATAACAAGACACTTGTTATCAGAAACTAAATAAATAGGAACAACATACTCAAGGTCTTGGCCTTCCCAAAATCTACCAATTTATAATTCTATATCCAGCAAAAATATGCATACTGTCAATCAATCCCAAAGCAGCCATTTAGAAAATAAAACAGAGAGTTATAAATAATATGCCAACAGCAGAGATAAAATGAATTCCTAAAACATACCCAGATAATCAAAAAAGGAGGCAAGAAATAAAGGAAAACAATAGAATAAAAAATGAATGTAAAAGAAAACAAATAGCAATAACGTAGACTTCAATGCAACCATATAAACTCTTACATTAAAAATTAATGCACTAAAATTTCCAATTAAAATGTAACAATTATCAGATGGCACAAAAGTCTGCCTATAAAAACTAACTGTAAAAATCTATAGCACAAAAAGGTTAAATGTAAATAATTTAAAAATATATACCATGCAAATAGTAATCATAAGAAAGCTAGAGTGACTGTATTCAGATCAGGTAGATTTTATGTAATATTTCTAGTGATAGGTATATTTTATAATGATAAAACTGTCAACCAATCAAGAAGAAAAAATAATCCTAAACACTTATAAATCCAGTATTAGAGTTTTAATACACATTAAATAAAAGCTGACAGAATGGAATAGAGAAATAGGCAAATCTATAATTATTGCTGGAGACTTAAAACACTATTCTTTTAGTAATTGATACAACAAGTAGACAAAAAACCAGAATGGATAGAGAGGACCTAAATGGCATTAAAAACCACTTGACATAAATAACATTTATAAAACAGTCACCTAAGAATGCAGAATATACATTTATTTTACGTGTATATGAAACATTTACCAAGATATACCATATTTTAGGCTATAAAATAAGTTTCAATATATTTAAGAGGGCTGAAAATAAACAGAGTATGTTCTCTGACTACAATTAAATTAAATGAGAAATATCAGAAAAATATATGAAAAACTCAAGTATTTGTAAAAAGCAAAACAAAATATCACTTCTATGTATGTATGGTCAGAAATAAGCCATAACAGAAATTTTAAAATATTTTGAATTAAGAAAAAAAAAAATTTAAGATATACCAAAATGTGTAGGATGCAGGTAACACTGCCATTAGGAGGAACAAATATAGCTTTAAAACACTTTTGTATAGAAATGAAACAAGTTGCAAAATCAATTATCTGAGCTTTCATTTAAAAAATATAAATTAGAAAGTAAATGTAAGCAGAAGACAGGAAATAATATAGATGAGGGCAAAAATCAAAAAATAAAAAAAGTAGTAATTAAAGGAAGAATAGGATGTTTGCAATCTTGATAAATACTTTAAAGAAATGATAAATCTTTAGCTAGCATAATCAAAGAATAAAGAAGAGGAGACCCAGATTACTAACGTAAGAACTGGAAAATGTGATATCATTACAGTTACTAAAGAGCAAGAAGAGAATATTATAAGTACCTTTATGGCATTAATTTTAAACCTCCTCAAAGAAATAGATAAATTGTTTTTTAATTGCCAAAATCAACCAAAAAAGAAATAGGAAATTTGAAGAAGTGTGTATCTATTAAAGAAATTGAATTTGTAATTAAAAACCTTCTAACAAATAAACTCCCAAACCAGATTGTTTCACTAGTAAATTTTTTCCATTTGAGAAAATGACACACCAGAAACTTTCATAAACATTAACATTAAAATGTTTAACAAGCCGGGCACAGTGGCTCACACTTGTAATCCGAGCACTTTGGGAGGCTGAGGCAGGCAGATTACCTGAGGTCAGGAGTTCGAAACAAGCCTTGCCAACATGGTGAAACCCCATCTCTACTAAAAATACAAATATTACCTGGGTGTGGTGGTACACGCCTGTAATCCCAGCTACTCCGGAGGCTGAGGCAGGAGAATCACTTGAACTCATGAGGCAGAGGCTGCAGTGAGCCGAGATCATGCCATTATACTCCAGCCTGGAGGAGGAGCAAAATTCCATCTCAAAAAAATAAAATAAATAAGTTTAACAAAATTTTAGCCAATCAAGTTTAGCACTTTAAAAATAGATAATATATACTGTTAGGGTTTATCTTGGTGATTCAAGCATGATTTGCCATTTGAAAAGCAATCATTGCAATTTATCATATCAACAGAAGAGAAAACCCTAATGATTATCATAATAGATACAGAAAAAGCTTTTGACAAAATTCCACAGCCATTCATAATTAAAAGCACCACATATAAGAGTAAATGGGAACTTTCTCAGCCCAATAAAAAGCGTGTAAGACAAATCTACATCTATCATTGTATGTATGGATGAAAGACTAATATCATTCTACCTAAGATTGGAAAAAATCACTATCTATACAATATTGTACTAAAAGTCCCAGGCACTGAAGTAAGGCAAGGAGAAGAAATAAAAGACACTAAGACTGAAAATAAACCTTTTTATTGGAATATTTGAAAACTAGAAATTTGTAAAGAATCACAAAATTACTTGCTAGTGTTACTTGAACTAGTAAGAGAGTTTAGCAATACTCAGAATTTAAGAATATACAATTAATTTCATTTCTACATACTTGCAAAAACAAATAAAAATTGAAGTTAAATAACGCTTACAATAGCATCAAAAACATAAAATACTTATATGATGGTTAATATTGAGTGTTAACTTGATTGGGTTGAAGGATGCAAAGTATTGTTCCTGAGAGTGTCTGTGAGGGTGTTGCCAAAGAAGATTAACATTTGAGTCAGTGGACTGGGAGAGGCAGACCCACCCTCAGTCTGGGTGGGCACCATCTAATCAGCTGCCAGTGTGGGCAGAATAAAGGCAGGCAGAAGAATGTGGAAAGACAAGACTGGTTAAGTCTTCTGGACTCCATCTTTCTCCCATACTGGGTGGTTCCTGCCCTTGAACAACAGACTCCAAGTTCTTCAGCTTTTGGACTCTTGGACTTAGACCAGTGATTTGTCAGGGACTCTCAGGCCTTTGGCTACGGACTGAAGGCTGCACTATTGGCTTTCCTACTTTTGAGGTTTTGGGACTTGGACTGGCTTCCTGGCTCCTAAGTTTGCAGGCAGCCTATTGTGGAACTTCAGCTTGTGATCATGTGAGTCAGTTCTCCTAATAAACTCTCCTTCATATATACATCTATCCTCTTAGTTCTGTCCCTCTAGAGAACCCTGACTAATACAGTTTAAGAGTAAATTTAATAAAATATGGATAAAATATTTCTTCAATTTGATTAAAAATGTCTACAAAAATATACAGCTAACATTATATTTAAAGATGAAAAACTCAAAACTTTCCCACTAAGATGAAGAACAAGGAAAAAATGTCTTCTTTCACTACAGCTTTTCAACATAACAACGGAATGCAACAAGGCAAGAAAAAGAAATGAAAGGTATACAGATTGGAAGGGAAGAAACCAAACTGTCTTTGGTGACATGATTGTCTATGCAGAAAATTTGAGACTTCACCAATAAAAAAGTTCACAGAAATAATAAGCAATTACATTAAGGTTGCAGGAAAGAAGATTAATTTACAAAAGTCTATCACCTTTCTTCTTTCTTTTCTTTCTTTCTTTCTTCCCTTCTTTCCTTCTTTCTTTCTTTCCCTTCCTTCCTTCCTTCCTTCCTTCCTTCCTTCCTTCCTTCCTGTCCTTCTTTCCTTCTTCTTTCTTTCTTTCTTCCTTTCTTTCTTTCTTTCTTTCTTTCTTTCTTTCTTTCTTTCTTTCTT
>NC_045435.1:118258003-118314989 GCF_002776525.5 Piliocolobus tephrosceles
TCTTTCTTTCTTTCTTTCTTTCTTTCTTTCTTTCTTTCTTTCTTTCTCTTCCTTCCTTCCTTTCTTTTCTTCTTTCCTTCTTCCTTTCTTTTTTCTTTTTATTTTTTCCTAAGGCCTGGCTCTTCTGTCACCCAGGCCAGAGTGCAGTGGTGCGGTCTCGGCTCACTGAGACCTCCACCTCCTGGGCTCAAGCCATTCTCCCACTCAGCCCCCTGAGTAGTTGGGACTGCAGGTACGTGCCACCAGACTTGGTTAATTTTTGTATTTTTTGTAGAGATGGGTTTCACCATGTTGCCCAGATAGATCTCAAATTCCTGAGTGCAAGCAATCCACCCGCCTTGGCCTCCCAAAATGCTAGGATTACAGGTGTGAGCCACTGCATCCTGCCAAGTCCATCACTTTTATATATCTCAGCAATAAACAAGTGGAATCTGAAACCAAAAATGCAATACCATTTACATTAGCACTCTAAAAAATAAAACACTCAGGTAGAAATCTAACAAAGTGTGTACAAGTTCTACATGAGTAAAACTAGAAAACTCTGATGAAAGAAATCAAAGAACCAAATTATTGGAGATATTCCATGTTATAAACAGAAAAATGACATTGCCAATATGACAGTTTTTTCCAATTTGACATACAGGCTCAGTGCAAACCCAATCTAAATCCCAGCAAGTCATTCTATGGATATTGACCAACTGAGTCTTAAGTTTAGATGGAGAAGCAAAAGACCCAGAAGAGCCAACACAATGTGAAAGGAGAACAAAGTTGAAGGATTGATACTACCTGCTATAAAACCATAGTAATCAAGACAGTGCTATATTATTAAAATAATAGAAAAATAGATCAGTGGAACGTAATGGAGAGCCCAGAAATAGACCCACATACTATAAATATCGTCAAATGACCTTTGATGAAGAATTAAAGGCAATACAATTGAGAAAAGAGAGTCTTAAAAATTATGTTGAAATAAACAGACATCCACATGCAGTAAATTAAGCTAGACACAGACCTTACACCCTTTATGAAAAGTAACTTGAAATGAATCACAGACCTAAAAGTAAAACACAAAGTGATAAAACTTCTAGTAGATAACAGAAGAAAATTCTAGATAGGCTAGGGTAGGTGATCGCTTCTCAGATATAAAACCAAAGACACAGTCTATAAAAGAAAGGATTGATAAGCTGAATGTCATTAAAATAAAAAATTTTTACTTCGTAAAAGTTAAGAGAATGAAAAGCCACAGACTGGGAGAAAATATTTGCAAAAGGCAAATTTGGTAAAGGACTATTATCCAAAATATACAAAGAACTTTTCAAACTCAACAATAACCCAGTTTAAAAATGGGCCAAAGACTTACAGACACCTAACCCAAGAGGACATATACGTGAAAAATGAGCATATAAAAAGATGCTCCACATAACATGTTAACAGAGAAATGCAAGTTAAACAGCAGTGATATACCACCTCATACTAGTAGAATGGCTTGATTCTAGAACACGAACAATACCAAATGCTAACAGGGATGTGGAACAGCAGAAACTCCTGCCCATCACTGAGAGAAATTCATTGCAAAGTGGTACAGCCACTTTGGAAGATGATTTAGTGATTTCTTACAAAACTAAAAATACTCTTACCTTAAAATCCAGTAATTACAGTCCTTTGTATTTACTCAAACAAGTTGAAAACATTATCTACACAAAAAAGTTCACACAGATGTTTTCAGCAGCTTTACTGATAATTGCCAACACTTGGAAACAACCAAGATCACTTTCAGTAGATAAGTCAATAAATAAATTGTGGTACATCCAGACAATAAATATTCAGTGCCCAAAAGAAATGAGCTAGCAAGGCATAAAAATACATGGAAGAAATTTAAAAGCATATTATTCAGCAAAGGAAGCCAATGTGAAAAGGCCACATACCACGTGATTACAACTCTATGACATTCTGAAAAAGGCAAAGCTAAATTAGTGATTACCAGAAATGAGACTGGAAGGAGGGATAAATAGGTGAACCAGAGGGTATTTTTAGGGCAGTGGATCTATTTTGTACACTGTAATGGTGGATACATGTCACTATACATTTGTTCAAACTCACTGAATGTAAAACACCAAGAATACACCCTAGTGTAAACTGTGGACTTCCAATTATAATGATGTATTAATGTAGATTAATCAGTTGTATCAAATGAACTACTATGGTGGTGAATTTTGATAAAAGAGGAGGCTATGTATTTGTGGAGGCTGGGGTTATGTGGGAAAACTGTGCTGAATTTTGTTGTGAATCTAAACTGCTCTAAAAAATAAAGTCTATTAAAAATATGGGTAAAAGCTATACTCTAAAATACATAAAAAATTTTTAAAAGAAAGACCTAAATGAATGGAGCAATTACATTATATTCATAGATTGTTGAAAGACTCAATGTTGTTGAAATTAAAGTGTCGATTGAATTCAATATACATCAAAATCCCAGGGGCTTTTCAGAAAAATAGAAATTTTTCTTCTGTTTTTCTAAAATTCATATGAAAAGTCAAAAGCTCTATCTGGAAATACCAACAGAATGTTATAAAAGAGCAGCAATGTTGGAGAACTTACACTACGTGAATTTAAGATTTACTTATAAAGTTATTTTAAACAAGACTGTGGTATTGGCATAAGAATAGACAATAAGTTAAACAGAATAAAACGGAGATTCTAAAAATAGACTGACGCATACATAGTCAATTGATTTTTAACAAAGGTGCCACAGTAATTCAATGGAGAAAGGTTGGACTTTTCAACAAATGATGTCAGAAAACTGGATATCCAAATGGAAAATAAAAATTAACTTCAGTCTTTAACTCAGCCACATATAAAAATTATCTCAAAATGGACAATAGATTTAAATATAAAAGCCAATGCCATAAAAATGTCTTTAAAAAAAGGGTAAGAGAAAATCTTTGTAACCTTGGAAAAGGCAAAGATTTCTAGAATACAAAAGCACAAACATAAAAAGTTGATAAATCTGACTTCATCAAAATTTGAAATGTTTTAATATTCAAAAGTCTCCATGAAGAAAATGAATAGGCAAGACAGGGGCTGGCAGAAAATCTTCACTGTTCATATATCTGAGAATAATATGTATTTTACAATATAATGGTAAAAAAATATAAATCCAGTAAGAGTGAGTAAAAAACTTGAAAGTTTTACCAAAGGTATATAAATGGTGATTAAGTCATGAAGAAATGTTCAAATGCATCAGTTCTCACGTAAATGCAAATTTAAACCGCATGAGATACCATTACACACCACTGAAACAGCTCAAATTACAAAACTAAAAATGCTCTTACCTTAAAATCCAGTAATTACAGTCCTTGTTATTTACCCAAACAAGTTGAAAACATATTATCTACACAAAAATCTTCACACACATGTTTTTAGCAGCTTTACTGATGATTGCCAATACTTGGAAACAACCAAGATCACTTTCAGTAGATAAGTCAATAAATAAATTGTGGTACATCCAGACAATAAATATTCAGTGCCCCAAAGAAATGAGCTAGCAAGTCATAAAAATACATGGAAGAAATTTAAGAGCGTATTACTCAGTAAAGGAAGCCCATATGAGAAGGCTACATACCACAGGTAGTGGCAAGGATGTGGATGTGGAGAACTATGGGAATGTAAAACTGTACATCCCTTTGTAAAACATTTGTATAGTTTCATATAAAGTTAAATGTACACCTACCATATGACTCAGCACGTTCACCTCTAGTCATTCACCTAAAAGAAAAAAATACTGGGAAGGGTATTGGGGGTTGGGGAGGAGGTGGGGATGCTTAACAGTTACAAAAAAGATAGAAGGAATAAATAAAATATACAATTTGGTAGTGCATCAGGGTGATTATAGTCACTAATAACTGAATTGTACATTTTAAAATAAAGAGTGTAATTGGATTGTCTGTAACTCAAAGGATAAGTGCTTGAGGGATGGATACCCCGTTCTCCATGATGTGCTTATTTCACGCCACTTGCCTGTATCAAAACATCTCATGTAGCGCATAAATACATATATCTACTATGTAGCCATAAAACTTAAAAACAAATAAAAATATAAAAATAATTTTAAAACTGGACAAAAAAGGAAAAACACATACATGTCCATACAAAGTTCTTTCATAGCAACTTCATTCTATAATTGGAAACGAAGTATCCAACAGGTAATTATGGAAATCCATACAAATAAATAGTATGCAATGATAACAAATGAATTCTGATATGCAACAATATGGGTAGCTCTGAAAAACATTATGCTGAGCAAATCATACCAGAAACAAAGACTTCATACTATATATTCATTTTATATGAAATTCTAATACATAGTGATAGAAATCACACTAGTGGTTGAGAATAGGGTGGAGATTACTGGGAAGAGCACAGGAAATATTCTGGGGTAATAGAATCTTCACTTTGGTGGTAGTTACAAGGGTATATAGATACGGTCAACCCTCTGTAGGTTTTGCATTCACAGATTCAACCAATCACATATTGAAAAATTAAATAACAGCACAACAGTAAAAGAATAGAAATAAAAATACAGCATAACAACCATTTACATAGCATTTGTATTGCGTTGGGCATAATAAGTAATCTAGAGATGATTTAATGTGTATGGGAAGATGTGTGTAGTTTATACAGAAATGCTACACCATTTTGTCTAAGGGAATTGAGCATCTGAGGATTTTGGTGTCTGAAGAACATTCTGTTCTTCAGACATTCCCCAGATATAGAGGGATAACTGTATATATTTGCAGTGATGGTTACATAGGAACATTTTATCATGTATAGATTATACTTCAATAAAGTTGATATGTTTAAACAGCTTTCAGCTTACTGAGAAAGATATGCATACATAATACAACATGAAATGCTAATATATATCATGATATGTTTCTAAAACCATGAGACAGTTACTCATTCCTGCAGTTATGTCATTAGATTTTTCTGTTTCCAAAATTTTTCTTTTAGAAATTCTGTCAAAAATTTATATTGAAAAATTATTAGAATTTTGTTGCTACTTTCTCAGACCTATTGCCCTGGTAATGAGAAAGTCATCTTTACCCTTTAGAGGTGCATTGGCTTCGGACCTAAAACTTCACATTTGAATTAACACGATTTTAAAAATTATTTTATGTCAAAATAAGTAACAAAGAGAATAGCAAAGCAGTTTTTGAAGGGTGTTTCGCCTTCTTTGTAGCTGTGCTCTTTATATCGGCTGTGAAGAAACAAGTTAATATCCTATTTCTCCCTATGTAGAAGAAGGATGCTTGGGGAATCACACCTGTGAACAGTAGTTTGTAGATGTGGAATCAGATCCGGAAAAGAAAAGTCAAACTCCACTGACAGATTAAATGGAAAATAAACAGGTTTGTTTAAGGTAATGACAATGAGATGGGTGTTTTGACAGGATTCATGGTGATGAAGAGTTAAAAGAGTCTTTACCCAGCTTGGGATCTGTCTTCCATCTCACCCTTAGTCCCCTAGTCTTTCACCATGTGAAGGGCAGATGGTAGATAATGTCATCATGACAAGCAGCATTTAACACACATCAGACAGTCATCAGTCTATTCCCTCATTATTAGAATCTGTACTTCACTGTATCGTTTTTAGTGGGGAACAGAATACACAACAAACAGTCCCACTAAACCAGATATCATGTACTGATTGATCTCATTTTACAATCTGGTTCTTATATGACCTTGTCTTTCTGCTCTCACTACGTGATATGGCCAGACTCTGCTCTTTGTGAGTGATAATCAGCTCTTATTTCTCCAAGGTAATATTTATAAGAATCCCAGAAAATTAAAAAATACCTACTCTTCATGAAAAAGTCAGCAGTGTTATTACTAATGACTAGTACAATTAATACATTAGCATTACAGACTGAAAGTATAGGAGACTAGAAAGCAAAGTGGTTATGCCAAAAGTTTGGGAATTGGGTTGACAGGTTTGTTTCCTGGTTTTCCTGCTTTCTAGCTTTGTGATCTTTTGAAAGCTACTTTTTCGTATTTCACATGAGAGTTCTAATATCTACTATAGGCTGTTTTTTGATGATTCAAAGAGATAAGGAATGCAAGCACTGAGGACAGTTCCTGGTACACCGTTTGATGTATAGTAGCTTTGATTTTCATTACAGATTTTATAAGGAATTCGGATTCCTGACTCCTAATGCGCATGGACAGCTCCAGCAACGGGCAAATCTTAATTTTATGCCCAAGTTTCCTTTTCTATAAATTAGAGAATGACACCTTTCCTGTCTATCCAGAGGGATCATTAAGAGAATCTAATGGGAAGGAACTCTGACACTTGCAATGGCTAATTAATAGTGTGCTCACTTTCTCTGTATCTGTGGTGGAAGTAAAGAGTGGGAGTCAGAAAAAGTGAAATTTAAAATAATTTTGTTTTTAAATTGACTCAGAGAGCATTTTAGAGAAGAGAAATGCATAACTGCATAAATTACAAAGTTTGAGTAAGACAACGAGGGTGAGAAACATGATTCTATTAAAATCAAAATAAAAAATCATGCGTTATCCTGAAAGTATACACAAATGTGAAGAATGTTGGATTCCAGGAAATTATTTTTTAAGATTATTAGGAAGTTTTACTCGGTTCTTTGGCCTACTTCACCACACACATACACGCAGGCACACACATGCGTGTGAGCGTGCACACACACACATACTCTTAATTCCATGTGATTAAGAGCTCTGTTCCTGTCATTTTCAACATGCCACTGCTTCCCAGAACTTGGGGAGGCTTTGCAAGATAGGGCTCCCTAGTTCTTAAGTGTCCCTCTTTGCATAACTCTGGTTTCTGAAGAGGTACACCAGAGGCAGAGTGCACATTGTGTCATTTTCAGGATTTATGGGGAACCAAATGCTTGAGTCAGAAGTTGCCAAGTACACATTTCATTTTGATTTAAAAGACAGTTAATGTCTAAAGTTGAAAAGAACACAAACGATTATT
This sequence comes from Piliocolobus tephrosceles, assembly GCF_002776525.5. NCBI lineage: Eukaryota > Metazoa > Chordata > Mammalia > Primates > Cercopithecidae > Piliocolobus > Piliocolobus tephrosceles. The sequence continues at coordinate 118,265,012 of NC_045435.1, forward strand.
AATAAAATAAGTAACAGTAACTAACAGCTGAGAAGCAGATCTTTTTTACATGCAGCAGATGATGCTAATTTGCAGTTAGGTAGCTAAAGTGGGCTCCTAATAAAATGAGAATCAGTTTTCTGAATGATGGTACAGTAAGGCATTGGATTCTCTTTGAAGATAAAGAGGCAGATGGGGCATTTTGATATGTCACTGGAAAAATCATTTTCTCTAGTTGTACTATAATGTTCTGTTTATACCCCTAATTTCAGTGCCACAACGACTTGGCAAGGAGCTACAATAGCTCACAAATGAATGCTTATGGGGGCATTAAATGGTGCAGGCTTAGTTGCAGACTAGAGAAAATGAAGGGGCTGATGGTAACTGTAAATGTGGACCGTTCCAGTGAATGGTGATATATAAGACTGATGACTAATAAACATACCCTACATGGGAAACATTTGAGTGATGACATCTTTTTTCTTTCACCCTTTTAACTAGCCACAATAGCTGGGATTTTACTTAAGGAATATATGGGAAACAGACTAAGCCCCAAGGCAGATCAACCTGGCAGCTGTAGAAAGAGAAGGCTACACTTTCTCATGTGTGTTATCTGCATTTTTCTATTGATTTAACATCTGCCAGGGGATCAGTTTGGTCCCTTGCATGCTGCACATTGAATGCCCAAGTCTGGTGGACAACAGTAGCTTCCTGCTCTAAGAGAAATGAGACAGGTTATTCAACTGTGGCCATGAGGACCCTGGCTCCAGCCATGGCCATGCTGTTTGGCTTTTTGGACAAATATACCCACAAAGATTCCCTGTTATCTTAGGCACAATTCATGTCTAAACTACTTCTTTCCCTATGTCTCAACAAGGAAGATATGTGCACTTCCTTGATACTCATTCATAGGGATATTATGATGACAAGTGACCAAATTATTACAATTTTGCAAAGCATAAATCATAGTGCAAGATGTCATATTATTGGCTAATGCTATTTTGAAGCAAAGAAAGAATTTCTTTAAAACTTGTCAGTGTGATTTATTATGTCCTAATATTTGCCTGTAGATATATATTTTGGAGTGCAAAATTAGCTTGGTATGCTATTAGACTCTATTACATCACTAAGCATATTCTTACTCTTTTCATCTACTCTGTTTCCTCCTATGTTGCTGTACTAGTCCATTCTTTCTTTGTTACAAAGAAATGCCTGAAACTGGGATGTCTAATTGGCTGAAGTCTCTGCAGTCTCTACAGTAAGCATGATGCTGGCATCTGCTGAGCTACTAGGGAGGCCTCAGGAAGCTTACAGTCATGGTGGAAGATGAAGCAGGAGCTAACACATCTTATGGTTGAGAGCAGGAGCAAGAGAGAGAGTGTGAGCAAGGAGGTGCCACATACTTTTAAACAACCAGATCTGATGAGAACTCACTCACTATCATGAGAACAGCACCAAGGAGACAGTACTAAACCATGCATGAGAAAACCACCCTTATGATCTAATCACTTCCCACCAGGACCCATCTCCAACACTGGGGATTACAATTCAACATGATATTTGGGCAGGTACACATATCCAAACTGTAACAGTTGCTGAAATCAGCCTGGTGCAGTGGCATGTGCCAGCTACACAGGAGACTGAGGCAGAAGAATCACTTGAGCCCAGGTGCTCATGTCCAGCTGGAAGACAGTGAGGACCCATCTCTAAAAAATAAAATACGGCCGGGCATGGTGGCTCATGCCTGTAATCCCAGCACTTTGGGAGGCCGAGACGGGCAGATCACGAGGTCAGGAGATCAAGACCATCCTGGCTAAGATGGTGAAACCCTGTCTCTACTAAAAAAAATACAAAAAACTAGCCGGGCGAGGTGGCGGGCGCCTGTAGTCCCAGCTACTCGGGAGGCTGAGGCAGGAGAATGTTGTGAACCCAGGAGGCGGAGCTTGCAGTGAGCTGAGATCCAGCCACTGCACTCCAGCCTGGGCAACAGAGCAAGACTCCATCTCAATAAATAAATAAATAAATAAATAAATAAATAAATAAATAAACAAATAAAATAAAATAAAATACACAATTTGCTATTTCTTTCTATTTTTGAACCTAAGTTAGATGACTTCAAGCACACAGGCAAATCATTCCAGTTTTTTAAAATATTTTCAGCAACTTGCTTTTCTCTCACTAGAAAAAAAAATCACTTTAGGATAAAAAAGAACATGTACCTGTTTATCCTCTTCTGGTCATTTTAGGACCATATTCTTGGTCCTACCATCAGAGAAGGGAAGGGAGGGGGGAATCCTTTGCTCAGATATACACTTCTTCATATCAACATAAACATAAACTGTTTCTTGATTTCTATAGTACCTCAAAGTCTATGGGTCTTCTTATTTTACCTTTATTACACTCAAAGCAGATTCAAGGGTCCAGCCTCTCTATTAGAGAACTAAATGGAAGATGTTAAGGTCAGCATGACTTAACATGACAATCAGGTCAACATGACCCTTTTCAGGACTAAGTGCTAATCCTGTGGCCAGCTCAAAGAATAATGCTGTCCCCCTCCCCACAGTTCTTCCTTTCATCACATTTGTTACGAAGACAAACTGTTCTATTTAGAGTCAAGATTGCCTATTTAACGGGACGTGGAAAAAGAAATTACAAAGTTATTTAAAAAGTTCTTCCTCCCTACTCTCCATTCTCCACCATTACCCTGCCCAACTACATAAACATTAAAATCCAATCTAGCCCTCATTGTGAGACTTAGGAAGGCATGTTTCTATTGGCAACCAAGTTCCTTAACATCACTGCACACTGACTAGAAAGGAATCAGGATTGACGAAAACACAAAGGTAAGATTTGTTCTAGATGATTTATTCTGCTGTAATTTCTTCCAAAAACTCCCTATCCCCAAAACACACACCCCCCTTTTTTTTCCCTTAAATAAATAATGAGCTTTGGAAGTCCTTTAACCTGTTTTTCTTATAGACATCTTTCTAAAAGAAAATAGAGACAGTATATTCTGAAGTTTATATAAGTTCCATAAAAGGAGTCACTCTGGTGCAGTTTCAACCATCACTACAGCAGGTTTCTTTATGGTGAGTATGACAAAGGGCAGGCTGTGCTGCAAAAATGCCAGCCATCTCTGTGTTCAGAAACCTTCTATCACTCTTCTTGATTTGACATGAAATATTAAACACCAGTTACCAGCAAAAACTTATTGAATACAGATGTCTACTATCACTTTCAAATTGCTAAAGTCAATTTAGGTTTATATATTTTCTTTGCTTCAGCATTCGCATGCAACACAAATGTTCTGTGACAGTAATGATTTCGCAATATACCGTTTCAATTAGGAAAGCACGTTGTATATGTGTTTTCATTTTTAAAATGCCAATTTTTTTTTTTTTCATTTTGAAGCTCTGTGTCCCTCAATAATAATGGGACTTTGGATTGAAAAATAAATAAAAAGAAAGAGCTCCACCTACTGATTCATTTTACAAACGTTGTTTCTGTTCTACTTGAATTGAAAATGCTCTTTGGCACAACAGGGACCTTGTGAACATGTAACTCAAACTGTTTGGCTTGAAAAAAAAAAAAAAAAGATACAGGACTTGCCCCCATGGAAAGGAATTGGTTAGAATGGAGCTCTGTCTCTGTGACTTAAAAGGCCCCCTCCCCATTTTCTGTGCCCCTCAGAAGACCTAATTAATAAGTCTGCTTCAGGTTTAGTGCTCCCCAGGGATATAGGTTAACTGTGGCATTCCCTTTTGCTGGGTTTAACAGAATTCTGGCGAGTCACACATTTTGCTCTACTACAATAATCGTATTCATGTCACTGGCTGCCCCTTCCTTCTGAAGGACTTGGTGGGCGCCTTTTGAAAGGATTTACAGGGCCATTTCTCCCACTGGTGAAGCTGGAATTGTTCAGTGCCTACCATACTACTTCCCCACCCCCACCAGCATCTAGACTCAAGTGATTTTATAGGGAAGTGAAGAAAAACATCCACTGGGAACCTGGGGTAACTTAAGGAGGCCAAGATTAATTACTTGAGGAGGAACCGCCTGGGCCGGACACTGGGGGTGCTCATTGGGAGCAGCAGCTGGAATGATGGCCTGTTGTGATGTCTGCCAGCTCTGGTCCTGCTAGCTCAGTTGCTCAAAAGCTTCCAGAACCATTTTTAATTTCTGCCTTGGAGCTACTTTTAAGGACGTGTCCCCAGGAGTCTCTCATTGTGCGCCAACCCACGCAGTTTTCTGGTTGTATCACATCAGACAGATGTGACTTATTGGGGGAATATTCTAACCTCTTGACAGGTCAAAGTGTCCTGGGCCTTCCAGTTTGAACCCTGCTTCCTACATTATAGAATTTCTTTTAAGATGAACAAACCCTAGACTGTATTCGTCTCATACATTTGAGAAGTGACTATAGAAAATATTACCAATGAGCAACAAGATGATATCTAGAAACACACAATGGAGTGGTTTCAAGTCCCCTATCTTTGAACCTGTCTGCTCAGTCATGCATTCCATAGACATGATTAACTAACCATAGGACCCAGGTATTCAAAGTCTGAATTTAAACTGTTTATTCTTCCCCCAAATGATTCACACATCACCTACCACTGCAGAGTTGCCAAACTCTATGGTTTTCTTGTCACACATAAATTCAATAGCTGACCACAGCCAGGGACAGAGATTTCTTATAAATCAAATAACTACAAACATTAGAGAGAGAGGGAGGGGACTCACTGCCACATTTCAGTCAATCAAAAATATGTGTAATAAGAGTCTACTTTGTTCAAGGTGCTGTGCTTGGTGCTATGAGAATATTTAATAAAATATGACTGGCCCTAACTTTGAAGCAAGGGAAATATCTGCCTCACATTGGTGCTATGAGGATTATATGCAATTACCCAGCCCAGTGCCTAGCACATAGTTGGTGACAGGGAAATGGCCACTATTATCTTTTCTAGTAATGTTATATTTAGGCAATATTTGAAAAATAAAAGAGATGTCCAAAATGGAAGAGATAATGGATTACAAAATAGTTGACCAAGACACTGATTGTTTCGAGATCAGAAAAAAAAGGAAAATTCTTGGAATCAAAATAGGTTTGCTTCATGCAAATTATATTTTAGCCCTAATTACAATTTACCATTTTGGGAAGCTCAATAAGTTCCAGACGCTAGGCTGAGCTCTTGACAATTTCATTTCTTTTTGACTTTCACAACCAAACGATGTAGATATGATCACTCCTATTTTACAGATGAGAAAATGGGGTTCAGAGAAGCTTAGTCACAAAGGTCTGACACTGATGCACACGGTTTTTCCACCTAATCAAACTGTCTCCATCATAGAATTATAGTCTATTAGAGCTGGAAGGAAATGCAGAGGCCAGCTTCTTCTAATTGCTAACTTGACAGGTAAAGAAGGAGAGGTCCAGAGAAGAAAAGTGATTTGCACAAATTCACACATTTAGTGACATAACTGAAATTAGAAACCAAGGGTTTTGGTTCCAAGTTGGTGTCATTTTCAATATTTTCACATTTTTTTCCCAATGAATCTTAAATCAACAGCACTTATAAAATGCAAATATAAAAAGACTGTGCTAAGAAAAATCTTTGTGCTTCATGTCAATTTTACATTACCTGTCTTCTTGTCTGGGTAAATACTTAATGATTTCCTATTTCTAAGAAATCATTCTCTACCTCACAATCCACTCCATTTCACCAACAGCACACCCCCAACACTCACAATACACACGCCCTATTTTAATTCAGAAGGTAAAATGCAGGCTAAATTTATATCCCAGCATGTGGGGCTGCTTTTTAAGCCCAGGCTTAATTGAACCATTCCCTGCCCAAATTCACTTTTCTTCAGGATTTGGAGCTAATCTGTTTACTAAGAACTCAGCAACCTAGGACAAGTATGAAAAATATCTACTAATAGATATTAATAATTGATCACAGAATCCTTTTACCCTTCTCTCATGAATGGTCCCAAACTCAATCAGAATACCAGTCAATCAGATTGTCAAGTGAGATGAAAACTTTTTGTTCTCCCTAATCCTTTTCCTTGGTCTAAAATAATTATACTGCTTTGTCCCTCTTTTGTTTCTGTTATAGTGCTCTACCATTTTCTAAAGTTTCCTTAAGCACAAAAGCAAATCCAAAAATCAGTAGTTGATTTGCTTTATCTTATCTTTCAGTTCTTGAATTCAATCCTTTTTTTACTTTTAGGAAAGTGCAATTGTTTGTCAGAAAGCAAACACCTGTGTAACCCTCAAGACTAGCAGATAAAATATTGTCAGTGTCCTTTGTGTCCCCTCTCAATCATGGCCTCTCAAAGTTACCATTACTGTGAATGGTAGGTAATTGTTTTTGTTTATACCATCTAAGCTGGCATTGTTAAACATTTCATTTTGTCCTGTTTTTGAACTAGATTTAAATTGAGTCTTACTATACATATACATATACATATACATATACATATATATACACACACATAAACAGATGCGTGCATGCACACACACACACACACACACACACACACACACATATATATGGCTTCTTGCACTCAACATTATTCCATGCCCTCATGGATATTCCCCATGTTGTTTAAAAATTCTACCATTAAAGACATTGAGTAGTTTTTAGTTTTGACTATGGTAAGAAATGCTGCTATGAATATTTTTATGCATATCTCCTAATATAAATGTTCTGCATTATCTTAGGTATATATTAAAGAGTAGAATTACAAGGTCATAACCCACGTGTATTTTCAGCTTTAGTAGACACATTTTTTTCCAAAGTGGTGTAGCAGTATACAACCTGATCTTCCTAATCCTGATTAGTGGTATTTTAAAATTTAGGCTTTTTGTATAGGCGGTTTTCATTGGCAGTTTCCTCATTACTAATGAGGTTGAATATCTTTTCCTATATTCTGTGTGTTTACTCCATATTTGTCTATCATTCTGTGTGTGTGTGTATGTATGTGTATGTGTGTGTGTATGTGTGTGTGTGTGTGTGTGTGTGTGTTTAGTGCCTTTTCAGTTGTCTTGTCCTTTTTTCTATTGGATTGTCTGCCTCCTTGCTATTCACATATGGAGTTCTTCATATAATCAGGAAACAAGTTCTTTGCCGGCAATATGTGTTGAAAGTACGTTTTCCCTCTTATTATTTTTGCCTTTTCACTTTTTTATTTTTATATATTTATTTATTTTTCTGAGACAGAGTCTCGCTCTGTCTCCCAGGCTGGAGCGCAGTGGCACAATTTCAGCTCACTGAAATTTCTGCCTCTTGGGTTCAAGCAATTCTCCTGCCTCAGCCTTCTGTGTAGCTGGGACTACAAGCATGCACCACCATGCCTGGGTAAGTTTTGTACTTTTAGTAGAGATGGGGTTTCGGATGTTGACCAGGCTGGTCTCAAACTCCTGACCTCAAGTGATCTGCCCGCCTCGGCCTCACAAAGTGTTGGAATTACAGGCGTGAGCCACCACACCCGGCCCCCTTTCACTTTTTTAATGGTATATTTCAATGAACAGAAATGTCCAGTTTTTATACGTGACCTGATTTATCAATCTTTTTCTTAAAGTTAATAATTTTGCTTCCCATTTAATAAATTCTTTGCCTGTAGAGATATTATGACTATATTTGACTATATTATCTCTTAGATGCTTTGTTATTTTCCTTTGCATATTTAAATTTTTAATACATATGGAATTGATGTTTGGGTATTACGTAAAGCAGGGATCAAGCTTCTGTCATTTGTCTCTTTGCATTGTAAGTTTTCCCAATACATTGTTAAAAACACCACCACACCACCATATCCCCAATATTATAGTACCACTATTGTTGTAAATCACATGTCTCTCTCTCTGTGTATGTATGTGTGTGTATCTATCTATCTATCTATCTATCTATCTATCTATCATCTATCTATCTATCAGTCTGTGGATGGGTTATTGATCATATTAATTTGATTATTTATATCTTTATAAACCAATACCATGCTCTTTCAATTACTGTAGCATTTTAAGTTTTGACATACAGTAGAGCAATGCCAACCATTAATGGTTAGTTAAGGTGGAGATGAGTCTGCAGAAAATACAAAAAAAGAACATCAGAGAAAGAATGAAATATCCAGGGCTCAATCCTTGGACCACTTCTCTTTTATGCCTACACATTTTCTAGGTCATCTCATCTAGTCTCATGGTTTGAAATGTTATCTGTATACTAATGGATCCAAACTTTATTCCTGGACTTCTCTGTATTCTGGACTCAACTCTCCCAGAGCCTAAATAGCCACTTGGAAATCCAAGAGTCATCTCAAATTTAACATGTCCCAAACTGCCTCCTCATGTCTACCTCTCTCTAATAAACTTTTAGCTCTTTTGCAGTCATTTCCATCTCAGTTAAATAACAATTCAATTATTCCATAAATCTTGGTGTCATTTTAAACTCTCTCTTTCTCACAGTCTACACCCATTGCATCAGCAAATTCTTTTTGCTGTGCATGAAATTATATCCCAAATTAACAACTTCTTCCTACTCCTACTGCTGACACTGTGGTCTAAACCACCATTTTCTTTTGCCAGCTTCTAGCTGGTCTCTCTGCCTCTGCCTGGAGAGAAGTCTCCCATAATCTATTCTCTACACAGAAAACCTAATTATTATTGCGTTATTGTTCCTTTTGAAAATAGCTTAGTGAATTTTACTTAGAGTAAAAGCCAAAATACTCATTATGTTAAACAACCACCTAAATAATCTGATTCTCTGATATCTCTTTGATTTCATGTATTAACATTTGTCCTCTTACTCTCTCATTTCCAGCTACCTTGGCCTCAGACATTCCAGGCATGTTCCCTTCTTGGTGCTTTCACTTGAGTTGTTCCCTCTGCTTGGAACATCATCAGTTGTCTCCCTGTAGATAGCTATGTATCTGAATTCCTTATTCTGTTTTGTCCTTTACTCCAAAGTTATCTTCTCAACGAGACCATTCCTGGATACCCTATCTAAAATTTCACAGTCTGACATCCTTTCATATTTATTTCTATGCCCTATTTTTCTCCCAAACACTTGTAATATTTAACATACTCTCTAACATGCATATTTTACTTATTTATAATACTTATGACCAGGAGGGGAATATGGTAAATGTCCACATAAGTGAGTTTATGAATCTGGTTGGTTGAGGAGTCCATAATCTACTCGATAGAATGTGCCTAGATGCTGCTACATAGTATCTCCAACAGGCTTGGCTGGGAAGACCGAATTTCTTTGAACTAGGTTTTGAAAAAATTATTCCTGATTGTTCATTTCTGTGCTTTATGAACATGTTTGGACACTTTGTCTTTTAAATATAGTTGAAAGTGGGGAAGATGAAGAGGTAGAACAGGGACAAGAAGAGAAAAATATGCATATGCAAGTCCAATGTAAGCTCACTTGAGCTTAAAAATTCTTGGCAATTTAAGAAGTAGTTGAAAGTTATATCTATAGATTTAGTTATGATGGTGTCAGTGCAAATGTAGTAAAGCCTGAAATCTGATTGGCTTTATAAAAGGCCCAGATAGTTAATTCCAGGTCACTCGCAGTAAATATGTTACAGTGTTGTTAGAAAATATTAGCACTATCCAAGAACTACCACTCTCCTACAAGGCACTCAATGAGTGAGGTGACTTTCTAGATGAACAAATGGACATTTTGGATTCAAAGACTTTCTGTTATGGATTAAGTAATGTCTCCCCACCAAAGATGTTGAAAGTATTATCCCATTACCTGTGACCGTGACCTTTATTTGGGAATTGGGTCTTTGCAGGTGATCAAGTTAAGAGAAGGTCATTAGAGTAGAGCCTAATCCAATGTGACTGGTATCTTTATAAAAAGGAAATTTGGACACAGATTGACATGCACTTGGGAGAATGCCATATGAAGATGAAAATAGTGATCAGGGTGATGAATCTACAAGCCAAGGAATGTCAAAGATTGCCAGCGAACCACAAGAAGCGAGGCAAGAAGCATGGAACAGACTCTTTCTCACAGCCCTCAGAAAGAACCAACCCTGCCAACACTTTGATCTCATGCTTCTATCCTCCAGAACGGTGAGACAATAAATTTCTGGTGTTTAAGCCACCCAGTTTGTGTTACTTTGTTATGGCAGCCCTAGGAAACTGATACAGTCCCTATTCTATTATAGGACAACTTGAGTAAATAACATTTGACGTGACCATGTTCAAAGGAAAATAATTTTCATCAAGTAAGACTGCCAAGCATTGAAGAGTCATTATTTTAAAAATAAACTTTCTTTTGTAGAACAGTTTTAGATTTAGATAAAGATTGCAGGCCGGACACGATGGAGTGCACCATTGCACTCCAGCTGGGTCAACAGGGCAAGACTCTGTCTCAAAAAAAAAAAAAAAAAAAAAAAAAAAAATTGCAGAGATACTACAGAGAATTCCCATGTCCCCCCAACCACATAAACACATACGTTCCCTTATTATTACCATCTTACATTAGTATGATATATTTGTTATGACTAATGAACAAATATTGACACATTATTATTTACCCTTATGAATGGATTAGTGCCTTAAGAGCTGCAGGCAAGTAGTTTAGGCTCTTTTTGCTCTTTTGCTCTTCTAAGAACATGGCATTCCTCACCTCCAGAGAGTGCAGCATCTTGGAAGCAGAGAGCAGTCTTCGCCCAGCATGCAACCTGCTGGTGGCTTTAATCTTGGACTTACTAGCCTCCAGAACTGTGTGAAATAAATATTTTGTTACACCAGCACAAATGGACCAAGATATCATGTTACATTTAGTTGTCATGTCTTTTTAAGCTCCTTTTGGCTATGACAGTTCTTGACTTTTCCTGGTTTTGATGACCTTCACCATTTAAAGGAGTACTGATCAGGTATTCTGCAGAATGACTCTCTATTGTGATTTGGCTGTTATTTTTCTCATGATTAAACTGAGGATGAGTCTTTTGGGAACAATCACGGAAGTATGTTACCCTTTTCATCACATTGTATAAAGGGTACATACTATCAACATGCTGACATAATTGTTGATGTTATTCTTGATCACCTAGCTGAAGGAATATTGATAAGGGTTCTTCACTGTAAAGTTACTCTCTTCATTCCCTCTTTCCATACTGTATTATTTGGAAAGATGTCACTATGAGCAGCTCATACTTCAGTAATGGAAAGTTATGCTTCACTTCATTTAGGGTGGAGAATATACATAAATTATTTAGAATTTATCTCTTTTAGTCCATGTATTTATTTATTTAACAATGTCTTATATCAGTGTAGACCCATGGATGAACATTCATGAGTATATTACATAACATTATTATAGTTCAGTATATTATAGTTTGAATATACTATAGTTTGGTCATGATTCAACACTGGTGATTTTATTGTTGAAATTGTTACACCTTTAGTCATTGGAAATCCTTTCAGTTGCCTTCTGTGTTCTTTTGACTATTAAAATTATCTCTTTCTTCTTGAATGAACTTATCTCTTTCTTCTTTAGTTTTTGCCTTTCAAAAAATTGGTCCATTGAATCTAAGTTATCAAAGTTGTAGGCATAGAGTTGTTTATAGTATTTTTTCATTATTCTTTTAATGTCAGTAGGAACAGTAGTAGTTGTGACCCCTCTTTCATTTCTCATATTGTTAATTTTTGTCTTTTTTTCTTGATTAGATTACTTAAAGGTATAGCAAAGTTATTGATCATTTCAAACATTTGTGCCCTAATTTCTATTATTTCATTCTATTTGCTTTAGGCTTAAATTGCTCTTTCTGTATTTTCCTAAGTCAGAAACTTTGATTATTTATTTGGGATCCTTCTTTTTTTCTAATTATTTGCATTTTATGTTATAAATGTCACTCTAGGCCGGGCATTGTGGCTCACACATGTAATCTAGCACTTTGGGAGGCTGAGGTGGGTGGATCACTTGTTGCCCAGGCGAGACCAGCCTGGGCAACATGGCAAAATCCCGTCTCCACAAAAATTACAAAAAATAGTCAGGCATGATAGTGGGCACCTGTAATCTCAGCTACTCAGGAAGCTGTGGTGGGAAGATCATCTGAGCCTGGGAGGTCAAGGTTATGGTGAGCTGTGATCATGCCGCTGTATTCCAGCCTGGGTGACAGAGTGAGACCCTGTTAAAAAAAAAAAAAAAAAGTCATTCTAAGCACTGCTTGTGTTGTATCCCATCCTTTTTAATATTTTATTTTCATTTTTATTTATTGCCCTTAAGACTTCTTTGACCTATGTGTTATTTAAAAGTGTGTTATTTAATTTCCAAATACATTGGCATTTTCCATCTGTCTTTCTTTTATTGATTTCTAGCTTAATTCCACTGTGATCTCAGAGCATCCTTATGTGATTTCTGTTATTTTAAATTTATTAAGATGTGTTTTGTAATACAGAATATGGTCTATCTTGGTGAATTTTCCAAGTAAGCTTGAAAAGAATGTTTATTCTGCTGCTGTTGGATGAAGTATTCTATCAATGTCAATTAGATGCAGTTGATTGATGCTGCTGTTCAAGTTAACTCTGGCCTGTTTGATTTATCAATTACTGGAAGTGGTGTAGTGAAGTCTTCTATTATAAGAGTAGATTGTCTATTTCTCCTTGCAGTTCCATAAATTTTTGCCATGTGTATTTTTATACTCTGTTGTTAATTGTATACACATTAAAGATTGTTATATCTTCTTGGAGAATCAACCCCTTTACCGTTATTTAAGGCCTTTCTTTATCTCTAACATATTTTCTTGTTCTGAAGTCTGCTTAGTTTGAAATTAGTATAGCGACTTCAGCATTCTTTTGATTAGTGTAATGACATATCTTTCTCCATCTCTTTAGTTTTAAGCAATCTGTGCCATTATATTTAAAGTGGCTTTCCTGTAGACAACATATGGTAGTGTTTGCAAAAAAATCCACTCTGACAATCTCTGTCCTTTAAGTGGTGTATTCAGATAATTCATATTTATTTATTTATTTATTTTAATTTTTGCTTTTTTTTTCTTTTGTAACTTTTATTTTAAATTCAGAGGGTGCATGTGCAGGTTTGTTATCTGAGTATATTGTGTGATGCTGAGGTTTGGGGTACAAATGATCCCATCACCTGGGTACTAAGCATAGTACCCAAGAGCCTTTCAACTCTCATCTGCCCTTTCCCATCTAGTAGTCCCTGGTCTACTGTTGCCATCTTTATGTCCATGAGTACCCAAAGTTTAACTCCCATTTATAAGTGAGAACTTGCAGCATTTCAGATCATTTACATTTAAAGAGAGTATTGATGAAGCTAGATTAGTATCTACCATGTTGTAACAGTCTTCTATTATTTGCATTATTGTTATTTGTTCCCCCTCATTTTATTTTGTGCTTTCTCTAATTTAGTTGAGAATTTTATTTAGCTCCATTTTATCTCCTCTCTTTTCTTGAAAAAAAAAAGTCAGTGGTTACCCTAGAGTTTGCAATATATATTTTTAATGACTCTAAGTTTAACATAAAATAGTACTCTACCATTTCACTTGTACGGGAAGTACCTTATAAGAGATTATTCCCAATTCCTCTTCCCATTTTCAATGACATTGCTATCATTCATTTCACTTATTTGCATGCTATAATCATTCAGTAATTTATTACTATAATTGCTTTAAACAATTATCTTTTAGATAAATTAAGGATAAGAAAGATAAAAGATTTTATCTTACCTTCATTTATTTCTCCTCCAGTGTTTTTCCTTTATTGATGTAGTTCCAAGTTTCTGGACCAATGTAATTTTCCTTTTTATTTGTCTGAGAGTATGCTTATGTCTCCCTCACTTTTGAAGAATGATTCTGGTGGATACAGAATTCAAAGTCAGTGGTTTTATTTTTTCAAAACTTTATAAATATTTCACTCCACTCTGCTCTTGTTTGCATGGTTTCTGATAAAAAGTGCATTATAATTCTTATCCTTGCTCTGTCTTAGCAAGGGTATATTTCCCCCCTCTGGCTTCTTTTTCTGTATTTTTTTTTATAGAGTATTGCTCTGTTGCCTAGGCTGGAGTACAGTGGCCCGATAATAGCTCATTACAACCTCCAGCCCCCGGGTTCAAGTGATTCTCATGCCTCAGCCTCCCGAATAGCTGAGATTATGGCATGCACCACCACGCCTGGCTAATTTATGTATTTTTAGTAGAGATGGGGTTTCACCATGTTGGCCAGGCTAGTCTCGAACTCCGGCATCAAGTGATCTGCCAGCCTCGACCTCCCAAAGTGCTAGGATTATAGGCGTGAGCCACAGTACCTGGCCCCCTCTGGCTTCTTTCAAGATTTTCTTCTTGTCCTCAGTTTTTTACAGCTCAAATATAATATATAAAGTTATGTATTTGCTATTATTTATCCTGCTTAGTGTTTTCCGAACTGTGTCTGCCATTCATTTTGTAAAATTTTCAGCGATTTTTACTTCAAATATTTCTTGACTTAAGCTTCTTTTTTTTCCCTTCCGGTATCAAAATTACCTATACATTATACCTTTTAAAATTGTTTCACAGTATTTGGATGTTCTTTTCTAATTTATTTTTCTATCTTCAAGTTCACTGATTCTTTTCTCAGCTGTGCTTGGTCTGTTCATGAGTTCATCAAAGGCATTCTTCATTTCCGTTAGTGTTTCTGCTTTCTAGGATTTCCTTTTGATGATTTCTTAGGGTTTTATCCCTCTGCTTGCTTTATCCATGTGTTTCTGAATGTTGTCAACTTTTTGCATTATAGCCCTTTTGTTATTATTAATAGTTGTTTTAAAGTCTCTGTCTGGTACAGGTTGAGCATCTCAAATCTGAAAACTCAAAATACCCCAAAATTCAAATTTTTTTGAGTGCTGATATGATGTTCAAAGGAAATGTTCATTGGAGCATTTTAGACTTTGAATTTTCAGATTTGGGATGCTCAACTGGTAAACATAGTGCAAATATTCCAAAATCTAAAAATATTTCTGCCCTAAGCATTTTGGTTAAGGATATTCAAAAATCTATGCCATACTCAAGTCAGATTTTTGATGTTTTCCTTGTCTGTTCAGATTGTACTTTTTCCTGCCTTTCAGCATGACTTGTAATGTTTCTTTTCTTTTCTTTTCTTTTTTTTAAAGGTGTGTCAGGTAATGGAAAGTAAGGTGAGTACGTTTTAGTGTGAGGATTTATATTAGTCCAGCCAGGAGCTGGGCTTTATTTAATATTTGCTATGGCTGTGCGTTCCAGAGGCTTAAAACTTTTATAGTGTCGTTTTTTTGTCTCCCCTATTTTCTTTGGACTTTTCTTAAGAAATTCTTTGATAGAGTCTGCATCTTGCAGTTATGTCAGCTATAACCCACTGTTGTTAAACAGAGTCCTGTTGGTATGGTTGTAAAATACTGAAGAGAGGAAGCTTTCTATAATCTTATGATTACATTTCGGTTCTTTTAGTGGGCCTGTATCCCTGGCCTGTGTCCTTCACAACTGTTTCTTAGCTTTTCACATCCCTTAAGTGACACAGGAAGGCTGGGGATAAGGGGGTAGGCTAGGAGCAGGGGGGTAGGCTGGGTTGGAGTCAGGAAAATGCTTTTCCCTCCGGTGATTTTGGCAGAGGTTTTGGCAGACTATTTTCATCCGAAAAGTAGGCTTTTGTTATGGAGAACACTCAGGGCATATTTCACGATGATTACTTTTCACCTCAAATTCCCAGAACCACAAAGTGATCTTTCTTGGCTCTTTACCATGAGAACCTGGTGGAATTCCTAGAGGTCAAATCCACTACAGTGTTGAGGCCCTCATAGGACAGTGATAGCCCTAGGAGAGAGAAGCTAGCAGCCATAGTTTAAATACAGATACTCCTTGACTTACAATGAGTTGAGCTCTACTGTAAGTTGAAGATATCATAAGTCAAAGATGTATTTAACACACCTAATCTACCAGATGTCATAGATTAGCTTAGCCTACCTTAAACATGCTCAGAACACTTCCATTACCCTACATTATGGGAAAAATCTAACAAAAAACCATAATAGAAGTACTGTTCACACTGAATGCATATCACTTTTGCACCATTGTAAGGTCAAAAAATTGCATGTTGAACCATCATAAGTTGGGGACTATCTGTATTCCTAAGGGTAAGTTAAGTGGAAAATAGAGCTTCAATCCCCACCAGGACTCAGACAAAGCCCCTAGGTTGATCTGTTCTAGAAATTACAACTCTGTCTCAGGAACATAATTGGGCAAATTGTTCTATTATGTGGTATGGGTTTGGTGCACTATTCTAAGATATTCATATTTAATTTGCAGATATCTTTCACAAGCTATCATGCATAATTAAACATTCAAATCAAACCAAAATGTGAAAGCCATCATTTAAAATTTCAGAAATCTGTACAAGTAACATCTATTGTTATTTGGTATTACCTACTCCATGATCTTTGAATGCAAACAAAGACTCAATGCAAATATTCATTTCTTTTATTTCTCAGTCCTTACCATTCTTCCCTTACCAGATTAATTCTTAGAAGCAATGATCCATCTTTTCTTCTTGAAACTCTCTCTCCTTCTTGCTGTTGTTGTTTTAATAGGTGTTATATTTTAGAACAGTTCACAGGGAAATTTAGTGAAAGATACAGAGTTCCCATGTACTCCTTGCCCCCACACATACATAGTCTCTCCTACTATCAACATTCCACATCAGAATGGTTCATTTGTTACAACTGATCAACTTACATTAATACATCATCAGTCTTTATCTATAGTTTACATTAGGGTTCACTCCTAGTATACATTTTATGGATTTCACAGATGTAGGATGATATGTATCCATTAATATAATATCATAGAGAATAAAGAATAGTTCCACTGGCCTAAAAAGTACTCCTCTAATTCATCCCTCCTTCTCCACATTCCCTGACAACCACTGATTTTTTTTATTGCCTCCATAGTTTTGCTTTTTCCAGAATGTCATATAGTTGTAATCATACAATATTTAGGGTTTTCAGACTGGCTTCTTCCACTCAGTAATACGTATTTCGGGTTTCTCTATGTGTTTTAATGGCTTGATGGTTCATTTCTTTTAGTGTTCAATGATATTCTATTATGAAAATGTACCACCATTTACTTATCCATTCACTCTACTGAAGGATATCTTGTTTGCTTCCTAGTTTTGGCAATTATGGATAAAGCTGCTATAAATATCTGTGTGAAGCTTTTTGTGTGGATGTAAGTTTTCAATGTTTTGGGTAAATACCAAGAAACTCACTTGCTGGGTCATATGGTAAGACTACTATAGCTTTATTGTAAGTCTTAGAGTTGGGTATTACTAGTCCTTCAACTTTGTTCTCTTTCAACATTGTGTTGGCCAGTCTCTTGTTGTCTCTCCACATAAACTTTAGACATAGTTTACCAAAATTCACAGAATGATTTGCTGGAATTTTGACTGGGATTACACTGAATATAGATCAAGGCGGGAAGAACATCTTGACAATATTATATTTTTCTTAATGAATGTGGAATATCCATTTATTTAATTCACTGATTTCTTTCCACAGGATGTTTTATGTTTCATCATATAGATCTTGTACAAAATGTTGTTGGATTTATTACTAAGTGCATACCTAAGGTATATTTAAGGCATAACTTGTTTTATTGTGTTTCACTTTATTGCACTTCACAGATACTGTATTTTTTACTGTTAAATATTCATGGCAATCTTGCATCAAGCTCGTCTATTGGTGCCATTTTTGCAACAGCATGTGCTCACTTCACGTCTCTCTGTCATGTTTTGGTAATTTTCACAATATCTCAAACTTTTTCATTATTATTATGTCTGTTTTTGTTATCTGTGATCCGTGATCTTTAATGTTACTATTGTGATTGTTTTGGTGTGCCACAAACTGTTCACATGAGATGGTTAACTTAATCAATGAATGTTGTGTGTGTTCTGACTGCCCCATCATCCAGCCATTTCCCTGTCTCTCTCCCTTGTCTTGGCCTCTCTATGCCCTGAAACACAAAAATATTAAAATTAGGTCAATAAATAACCTTAGAACGGCCTGTAAGTATTCAAGTGAAAGGGAGAGTCACATGTTTCTCACTTATTTTTTTTTTAACTTTTAAGTTTGGGGTATATGTGCAGGTTTGTTACATAGGCAAACTTGTATCATGGTGACTTTTGTACAGATTTTTTCATCATCCATGTAGTAAGCTGTTTCTCACTTTAAATCAAAAACTAGAAATGATTAAGTTTGGTGAGGAAAGCATGTCAGAAGCTAAGGTAGGCCAAAAGCTAGGGCTCTTCTGGAAAAGATTCAATTGTCCACAATTTTCCTTTGCATTGTGAACTCTTTTTAATTCTATAAAGATTGAGAGAGGTAAGGAAGCTACGGAGGAAATGTGTGAAGCAGGCAAAAGTTTGTTCATGAAGTTTAATGAAAGAAGTTCTCTCCATAACATAATAGTGGAGGGTGAAGCTTCAAATGCTGATGTAGAAGTGACAGCAAGTTATCCAGAAGATCTAGCTAAAATAATTGATGAAGGTGGCTACACAGAAGAACATATTTTCAATGTAGACAAAACAGTCTTATATTGGAAGAAGATGTCATCTAAGACTTTCATAGATAGACAGAAGTAAGTGCCTGGCTTCAAAGCTTCAAAACATAGGCTGACTCTCTTGTTAGGGGCTAATGCCATTGGTGACTTTAAGTTGAAGTCAATGCTCATTTACCATTTTAAAAATCCTAGGGCTCTTAACAATCATTCCCAATCTATTTTGCTTGTGCCCTATAAATGGAACAACCAAGCCTGGATGAGAGAGCATATCTGTTTACTGCATGGTTTATTGAATATTTTAAGACTACTTTTGAGACCTACTGCTCAGAAAGAAAAGATTCCTCTCAAAATATTATTCATTGAAAACATACCTGGTCACCCAAGAGCTCTGATGGAGATGCACAGAAGATTACTGTTGTTTTCATGCTTGTTAACACAGCATCCATTCTGCAGTTCATGGATCAAGAAGCAATTTTGACTTTTAAGTCTTATTATTTAACAAATACATTTCATAAAGCTATAGTTTGCATAGATAGTGATTTCTCTGATGCATGTGTGAAAAGTAAATTGAAAACCTTCTGGAAAGGATTTACTGTTCTGGATGCCATTAAGAACATTTATAATTCATGAAAGACATCAGCATATTAATATTAACAGGAGTTGGGAAGAAATTGATTTCAACAACCATGGATGACTTTGAGAAGTTCAAGATCTCAATGGAGGAAGTAAATGCAGATGTGGTAGAAATAGCAAGAGAACTAGAATTAGGAGTGGAGCCTGGAGATGTGACTGAATTGCTGTAATCTCATGATAAAACTTGAATGGGTGAGAAGTTATTTTTTTTAGATGACAAGGAAAGTGATTTCTTGAGGCGAGATCTATTCCTACTGAGGATTCTTTGAACATTGTTGAAATCTCAGGACAGGATTCAGAATATTACATAAGCATAATTAATAAAGGAACAGCAAGGTTTGAGAGCATTGATTCCAATTCTTAAGGAAATTCTACTGGGGGTAAAATACTATTAAATAGCATCTCACATTACAGAGAAATCTTTGGTGAGTGAAAGAGTCAATCAAGGCAGCAAACTTCATTGTTGTATCATTTTAAGAAATTGTCATAGCCATCCCAATCTTTTCTAAACATTACTTGGATCAGTCCACAACCATCAACTTCAAGGCAAGATTCTCCACAAGCAAAAAGATTATGACTTACTGAAGTCTCAGATGACTGTTAGCATTTGGAAGCAACACTGTATTTTTAAATTAAGGGATATATATTGCTTTTTAGACATAATGCTATTGCATACTTAATAGCCTACATATAATGTAAACATAACTTTTGCATGCATTGGGAAACTAAAACATTTGTGTGACTTGCTTTATTGCAATATTTGCTTTATTGCAGTGGTCTTTACCTGAACCCTCAATATCTCAAGATGTTGAGATATTTTATTTTTTAGGGTGCTAATGTAAATGGTATTGTGTTGTTAATTTCAAATTACACTTACTCATTGCTGATGTATAAGAAAGTGATAGACTTCCGTATATCAATCTTGTATCCTGCAACCTTTTTATATTTGCTTATTAGTACCAGGAGGTTTTTTGTTGGCTCTTTCAGGTTTTCTACATAGACAATTATGTCACTTGTGAATAAAGACAGCTTCATTTCTACCTCCCTCTTGGTTTTGAGACCTCTTTCTCTTGGTTTTGTCCTTTTGTCTTCTTGATCTCTTCTCTTAGCAAAATGTATTGTCTAGAACATATGTAATTCATCTACAGTAGCAATGCTCTCTCTACCAAGATTTCTTTCCTATGCACTCAACTTAGTCATATATTGACTTCCAATTTAAAAAGCCTGAAACCCACATGGGTATTACAAAGAATCTTAGATCATTTTATCCTGCTTTCATACATTTAACTTATATACAACATGAAAAAGAATTTATTCAAACCACAGCCAAGAGTATTTCTGAGGAAAAAATAAAATTTTTAAAACTCATTTTCAGATATCCATGGTAACTCCACATATTTTATGGCTCCAAGTAATTAATGAAATAATCTGGATTATAATTACCTGGAATAGGCTGGGCACAGTGGCTCATGCCTGGAATCCTAGCACTTTGGGAGGCTGAGGCGGACGGATTGCCTGAGCTCAGGAGTTCGAGACCTGCCTGGGCAACACGGTGAAACCCTGTCTCTACTAAAAATACAAAAAACAAAACAAAACAAACAAAAAATTAGCCGGGCATGGCAGCATGCACCTGTAGTCCCAGCTACTCAGGAGGCTGAGCCAGGAGAATTGCTTGAACCCATGAGACGGAGGTTGCAGTGAGCCGAGATCACGCCACTGCACTCCAGCCTGAGTGACGGAGCAAGACCCTGCCAAAAAAAAAAAAAAAAAAAAAACCTGGAATTCCATTAAAATGGAATAACCATTTTAATACCCTGAAAATAAGAAAACTGTTAAGAAAGAATAATTTAAAATGTTTACTGTATAATTTCTCTTTAACACAAAACAAAACAATATTAGCATTTTATTTATAACAGAGAAAATGTCTTGGTCCAGGCAAACAAAATAAAAGCAATATATATTATTATTATATGTATATTATTATACAATATGATAATAACCATATATATATTAAAAGGCTTCCTTTGATCATAAAATATGAATTTTTCCCTAATTCTCAACATGTATTCTCAATTATCAAGAACATAAAAATGGATACTTCCTGATAGGCAAAAAACAAAACCCAAAACAAAACCCTTAGATTCTTAGATACAACAATGGTGTTTGATTTTCCAAAGGGCTAAATAATTTAAAGAGATATAGAATAGATCTGGTATTAACATTTCTTGGAGGAGCAATTATGAAGAAGATATCCAAAGGGGTGTCTTAGTGGGGCAATACTGGATAAAAGATTGAGAAAAATTACTTGAATATTATCTCAGACGCAATTTGTTATGAGTTGAATAACGTCTTCTCCCAAAAGATATGTTGAAGTTCTAACCCCCAGTACTTCAGAATGTGACTTTATTGGAAATGGACTGATTGCAGATGCAATTAATTAAGATAAAGTCATACATACTAGAGTAGGTTGGATCCCTAACTAAATCTGATTGATGTCTTTATAGGAAGATACCCATGGAATGAGACAGAGACACAAGATGAATGCCGTGCTAGCCATGCTATGCATCTGCATCGTAAGACAGGTCAAAGATTAACAGCACACCACCAAAAGCTAGAAAAAGGATTCTTCCCTATAGGTTTCAGAGGGAACATGGGCCTGCCAACACCTCAGTTTTAAACTTTCATCATACAAAACTGTGAGACAATAAATTCTTGTCTTTTTGAACCACCCAGTTTGTGGTACTTTGCTATGGCAACCCTAGGTAACTGATACACATTCTTTCATGCATTTATTCATATGCTAATCCACAAACATGTTGCCTTCTCTTCACCTATATCTTCTCATTAGCTTATTCCTTTCAGCACACCTCCTCTTCCCTTCCAATGCAAGAAGCAGCATCATTGCTAGCCATCTTGAGGTCTCTAAACACCTGGAGTATTTTGGGTCACAAAGCAGTTGATAAGGTTTGGCTCTGTGTTCCCACCCAAATCTCATGTTGAACTGTACTCCCATAATTCCCACATGTTGTAGGAGGGACCTGGTGGGGGCTATTTGAATCATGGGGGTGGTTCCCCCATACTGTTCTTGTGGTAGCGAATAAGTCTCATGAGATCTGATGGTTTTATCAGGGGTTTCCACTTTTGTGTCTTCCTCATTTTCTCTTGCTGCCCCATGTAAGAAGTTCCTTTCACCTCCCACTGTCAGGCCGCTGAGCCAAAGCCTGCACATATATATCCAGATGGCCTGAAGCAACTGAAGAATCACAAAAGAAGTGAAAATTGGCAGTTCCTGCCTTAACTGATGACATTACCCTGTGAAATTCCTTCTCCTGGCTCAGAAGCTCCCCCACCCAGCACCTTGTGAGCCCTGCCTCTGCCCACAAGAGAACAACCTCCTGTGTGACTGTAATTTTCCACTACTACCCAAATCCTATGAAACTGCCCCGCCCCATCTCCCTTTGCTGACTCTCTTTTCGGACTCAGCCCACCTGCACCCAGGTGATTAAAAAGCTTTATTGCTCACACAAAGCCTGTTGGTGGTCTCTTCACACAGATGCATGTGACATTTGGTCCAGAAACGAATTTTTCCCTGCCTGGGACTGGCAAACTGACTTTACTCCCATGCCCCAAGTCAGGAAGCTAAATTGCCTCTTGTCTGGAAAGACACTTTCACTGGATATGTGGAAGCCTTTCCCACAGGGTCTGAGAAGGCCATTGTGGTCATTTCTTCCCTTCTGTCAGACATAATTCACTTTCTTGCTCAGCCCCAACTTCATCCCGGACAGCAGCCCCCTAGGTGACTATCTTCCAGTCTTCCAGCAGGCTAGACAGGAATTTCGCCAGGCTGCTAATCTTCTCTTGCCTACTCCAGATTCCCAGGCATATAAAGACACCCTAGCTGGCCAATCAGTTCTCGTTAAGAATCTGACCCTTCAAACTCTACAATCTCAATGGACTGGACCCTACTTAGTCATCTATAATACCCCAACTGTCGTCTGCCTGCAGGACCCTCCCCATTGGGTTCACCATTCCAGAATAAAGCTGTGTCCGTCAGCCAGCCAGTCTGATATCTCCTCTTCCTCCTAGAAGTTGCAAGTACTCACTCCTACTTCCCTTAAACTCACCCACATTTCTAAAGAACAGTAGTAAGCCTTATGAACCTAATATATCCTTTCACTTTGTTAGGTCTATTCATCCTTACCCTACTCTGCAACAGGGCTTTACGCAGTCACCCCACTACTTAGACTGCATCCTAAAAACTTTTCATCCCGCTATCTTGTGTCTAGTAATATTGTTATTCTTTGTTCTTACCTATCCATAAGTGCCCTGCCCTTGTCTACACTACCGGCTTATATTTTTTCTCCAAACCATCATAGCTGGCCCTGGTCTTATCCCCTAACCACTACTCTTAACTCCCCCTTAGAGTAGATAAATGACCTTTGCTGAAAAAACACACTGCAATTCTTTCACCCACTTTACATTTCCAGTTTTGCCTTACACAAGGTCTCTTCTTCCTCTGTGGCTCCTCCACCTACGTGTGTCTACCTGTTAATTAGACAGGCACATGTACACTAGTTTTCCTTACCCCCAAAAATCAATTTGCAAACATGACCAAACAGCTTTCCATTCTCCTCATGACACCAACACTTCATCACTATCTTGTTTTGTTTTTCTTATTATTAATATAATAAGACAGGAATAGGCCTTGATTTACTGCTGAAAAAGGAGGGCTCTGTATATTTTTAAATAAAGAATGTTGTTTTTACCTAAATCAACCTGGTCTGGTATATGACAACATAAAAAACTCAAGGGTAGAGCTCAAAAACTCACCAACCAAGCAAATAATCATGCCGAACCCCCTTGGGCACTCTCTTAATTGGATGTCCTGGGTCCTCCCAATTCTTAGTCCTTTAATACCTGTTTATCTCCTCCTCTTAGTAGGACCTTGTGTCTTCCATTTAGTTTCTCAATTCATACAAAACCATATACAGGCCATCACTGATCATTCTATATGACAAATGCTCCTTCTAACAACCCCACAACATCACCCCTTACCACAAAATCTTCCTTCAGCTTAATCTCTCCCACTCTAGTTTCCCATGCTGCCACCAATCCCACTCGAAGCAGCCCTGAGAAACATCACCCATTGTCTCTTCATACCACCCCCAAAAATTTTCGAAGCCCCAACACTTCACCACTATCTTGTTTTGCTTTTCTTACCAATATAAGAGGACAGGAATGTCAGGCCTCTGAGCCCAAGCCTGCACATATACATCGAGATGGCCTGAAGCAATTGAAGAATCACAAAACAAGTGAAAATGGCTGGTTCCTGCCTTAACTGATGGCATTACCTTGTAAAATTCCTTCTCCTGGCTCAGAAGCTCTCCCACTGAGGACCTTGTGACCCCTGTCCCTGCCTGCCAGAGAATAATCCCCTTTGACTGTAATTTTCCACTACCTGCCCAAATCCTATAGAACTACCCCACCCCTAACTCCCTTTGTTGACTCTCTTTTTGGACTCAGCCCACCTGCACCCAGGTGATTAAAAAGATTTATTACTCACACAAAGCCTGTTGAAGTTCTTTTCACATAGATGCGCATGACATGATTCAGAGGCCTCCCAGCCATGTGGAACTGTACGTCCAATGAAATCTCTTTGTCTTTCTAGTCTTGGGTATGTCTTTATCAGCAGCATAAAAATGGCCTAAGACAGTAAATTGGTACCAATAGAGTGGGGTGTAGCTGAAAAGATACCTGAAAATGTGGAAGTGACATTAGAACAGCATAACAGGCAGTAGTCGGAACAGTTTGGAAGGCTCAGAAGAAGACAGTAAAGTGTGGGAAAGTTTGGTTCTTCCTAGGGACTTGTTGAATGGCTTTGACCAAAAACCTGATAGTGACATGGAAAATAATGTCCAGGCTGAGGTAGTTTCAGATGGAGATGAGGGACTTGCTGGAAACTGGAGCAAAGGTGTTGTTGTTATGTTTTAGCAAAGAGACTGGCAGTATTTTGCCCCTGCCCTAGAGATTTGTGGAACCTTGAATTTGAGTGAGATGATTTAGGGTATCTGATGGAAGAAATTTCTAAGCAGCAAAGCATTCAAGAGGTGACTTGGGTGCTATTAAAGACACTCAGTTTTATAAGGGAAGCAGAGCATAAAAGTTTGGAAAATTTGCAGACTGACAATGTAAGAAAAACCCATTTTCTGGGAGAAATTCAAGCCGGCTGCAGAAATTTGCATAAGTAACTTGGAACTGAATGTTAATCCCCAAGACAATGGGGGAAAATGTCTCCAGGGCATGTCAGAGGTTTTCACAGCAAGCCCTCCCATCACCCGCCAGGAGGCCTAGGAGGAAATGTTCAGCGGTCCAGGTCCAGGGTCCCAGTGCTGTGTGCAGCCTAGGGACTTAGTGCTCTGTGTCCCAGCTGCTCCAGCCGTGGCTGAAAGAGGCCAAGATGGAGCTTGGGCCATGGCTTCAGAGGGTGCCAGCCCCAAGTCTTGGATCTTCCATGTGGTGTTGAGCCTGCCAGTGCAGAGAAGTCAGGAATTGAGGTTTGGGAACCTCAGCCTAGATTTCAGAAGATGTGTGGAAAAGCCTGGATGCCCAGGCATAAGTATGCTGCAGGGGCGGGGCTCTCATGGAGAACCTCTGCTAGGGCAGTGCAGAGGGAAATGTGGAATCCGAGTCCCTCCTGGGTCCCTGCTGGTCACCCCCTCTACCTGCGGGGGCCACAGAATCATTGATGGGGCACCACCTAATGGAGCTGAGAGAAAAGGGCCACCATCCTCCAGACCCCAAAATGTTAAATCCACTGACAATTTGTACCATTCACCTGGAAAAGCTGCACACAGTGCCAGCCCATGAAAGAAGCTGGGAGAGAAACTGTACCCTGCAAAGCCACAGGGGTGGAGCTGCCCAAGACCATGGGAACCCACTTCTTGGATCAGCGTGACCTGGATGTGAGACCTGAAGTCAAAAGAGATAATTCTGGAGCTTTAGAATTTGACTTCCCCCCCCTAGATTTTGGATTGCATTGGACCTGTAACCCCTTTTTTTTGGACAATTTCTCTCAGTTCGAATGGCTGTATTTACCCAATACCTGTACCCCTATTGTATCTAGGAAGTAACTAGCTTGCTTTTGATTTTATAGGCTCATAGACAGAAGGGACTTGCTTTGTCTCAGAGGAGACTTTGGAGTGTGGACTTTTGGGTTAATGCTGAAATGAGTTAAGTCTTTGGGGGACTGCTGGGAAGGCATGATTGTTTTTGAAATGTGAGGACAGGAGAGTTGGAGGGGCCGGGGTGGAATGATATAGTTTGCCTCTGTGTCCCCACACAAATCTCATCTTGATTTGTACTCCCATAATTCCTACGTGTTGTGGGAGGGACCCAGTGGGAGATAATTTAAATCATGGGGGCAGTTTTCCCCATACTGTTCTTGTGGTAGTGAATAAGTCTCACAATATCTGACAGTTTTATCAGGGGTTTCCGTTTTCGCATCTTCCTCATTTTCTCTTACTGCACCACGTAAGAAGTGCTTTTCACCTCCTGCCATGATTTTGGGGCCTCCCTAGTCATGTGGAACTGTAAGTCCAATTAAACCTTTTTTTCCTCCCAGCCTCGGATATGTCTTTATCAGTGGTATGAAAATGGACTAATACAATAGTAAAGTTGGTAGGGATATTTAAGGTCATTTAATTTAAGTGTATTTTTATCTGTGGTGAAGCTGAACCTCAAACAGATTATGATAATTTATCATAACGTTCATGATAATTTTAAGACAAGAAGTTGTACTAGAACATGGAGCTCCAGACTACAGGTTGGTTTTTCGTTTATTTGTTATTCACAATATGCTGGTTTTACAGTAATTGTGAATTTAATCTAACTTTATTCACTTCAACAAAGGCAATTTATTATTTGTCTTACATGTATTTATTTGATAGTATGCTTTTATTATAAATACATTTCCAAATGTGAAAATAACTGCTTTGTCAGTACTTTTACACAGATTTCAAAGGATTGGACTAGATTAATATAACTATAATACACTCCCTTCTGATCTTATTATTTTACCCTGAATGTTACATTCAGCATCAAATCATTTTTGGCAGTGCTTAGAATAAAGGGGGAGTATCTTCCATGAAATATTATTTCCACAATACATTTACCCTGGATCTTCATTCGTTCATTTTCAGTTGTAATAATGCATTTTCTTTCCTTATCCTCAAAGAAACAGTCAAGGTGAAAAAGTCTCTATACTCTTCTCAAGGAGACAAATAGTTCTTCCCAATCACAATATTTACTATGGGAACACAAAATGTTTTAACTTCTATTGTCACATAAAAGGTTTTGTATCCTTGCTCATGACCCAATACTGCCCTTGGTTTATGTTTATACTCTTCCTGAGGTGGAATAGAGGTTGGGGTGAGAGGGAGAAAGTCTCAAGCTTAATCCAAGAGGGTAGACTATGTCACTAACTATGGGCATGCGTCAAGTCAGATATTCTAGATTTTGCCTTCCAAAGCATGGAGTTGCACTTCTCATCTTTTTTTCTCAGACAAAACTGATAAAGTGGTATTATGGAAAAGTTCATGCTTCAGGGAACATAACATAGCACATTTAATGCATCAGTTTTATTCATTCAGCAAACATTTATGGAAGGCCAGCCATGTGCAAAGCACTATGCATGGTCCTGAGGAAACAACACTAGGAAAGCACAGATAGTTTACTTTGACATAGTTTTAAACTTGGTGAAAAAGACAAGAATTGAGTAAGAATTTAAGTTTACATTTATTTATTAGTTTACTAAAGTTTACTTTTACTGAGTCACATAAAGAAAATTAGCGTGCTAGGAGGACTTAAAATATGATCAGGGAGTGTGTTGGAAGCATGGCTGCTTTGGTGCAGAGAAACAGAAGGCTTCTCTGAGAAAATTATGTCCAAGCAAAATTTCCTGGATGCACAGGACCCAGGTAAGCATGTAGAGTCTAATTGGGGAAGATTATTGTATTAAATTACATAGGCCTGCTTTCAGTGAGGGTTAAGTTCCTCTTGCTCCACAAGGCAATAAAAAATTTCAGAAAAAGTCTTTAATAAGGCTAAGACTGGTGTTTAGAATGTTTTTGAAAAGTAAGTTAAAAACTTCATAACACTGAAAATTTATTATAAACAATGAGGAACAACTCACACTACTATTCCTTCTTCAAAAATGGAAATAGCAATGAGAGAGTGCTTTTTACAATGATATAGTTGTTTACTGTAGTCAGTGCTCAATGCAAATGATAAAATTGTGTGGTTGTTAGAATATTTGCTACAAAGGGGAAAAGAAAAAATCTGAGGCAGCAGTTTCTTTTAATGTGGTAACAGCCTAGTCATAAAAGAACATCCTACTTCATTGTCATGAATATATGAATGATTCTCGTATTTTACCATGAATATTTTCACCATTTACAAGAAAACAGCTGTTACAACTAAAAGAATGATTAGCTGCTAAATACATAACAATTTTCTTTTTAGGATTGCTTTCCAAAGTACCCCCATTTTACCCTTCACTTCATTCAAGTGCATGCATATTGACATAAGAGGGCATTTCCAGAATTTTCTGGATTAAGTAGAAGCAAATTCTTAAGTCCATAAGGTAAAGTTTCTGCTACGCTCAGAATTTGAGCATTTCATTGAATTTACTCCATCCCATTTTCAAAGAGTAAAACCCTTCTCCCACCCTCCAGAACATATCTTCAAGGTTAATGTTTAAGAATTAGTTAAGTCTAACCACCTCTTGAGAGATACCTAAGTAAATAGACTAGTCATGATAACAAGGTTTCCAAGAGTAGACATAAAGGAATGTTAATGCATCTTTCATAATGGAAACAATAGCTTTATAATCTTAGACTTAAAGTAACTATGGTTACAAAGCCTTGTGCTGCTTTACCTTCACTTGGTTCCTTTCACTGGAGATCCACCTCTGTCATCAGGAGAGAGTCTCCTTGTGCTAATGGCTCTCCGTTTGTCATCATGAGAATATAAACATTAAATACCTTATGAACTGAGGGTGTAAATTTCTTTATCTGCTTAAGAAATGTCTTTTCAAGAAGGAAGACTTAGTCAACAAAGAAGAAAGTGTTCTCAGTTTAAGCTAACTTTTCAAATAGAAAGCATTGGCTTTCTGTTGTACCTGAAGTGTTTTGTTATCAATGATTACCAGGCCAGCTCTTCAAGTCTTTGTAGCCATCTTCCTGATGTTGACTAACTACTTTAAAAAGAATCTTTGCAGATACTTAGGGTGAAGAGGTCAAGAAGAAGGTATTATCAGAAGAGAATACTGGATATAGGATGAATTGCTGATGACATCTTCTAACAGAGCATTAAAGACATAGAAAATTGTTGGAACCATAACGTTGGAAACAAAGCAGGACTCAAAATTATGTATATAACCTACTTTTAAAAATGATATAAAATACATAAAGAAAAGCACATGAAAATGTAAACAGTGGTTACTTCAGGGTGGCATTATGAATGATTTAGCAAAATATACATATATTACTTACATAATTTAAAAAATTAAGTTCTAGATAATAATGTATTTTAAACCACAGCCCCATGGCTTTGGAAATTACAAAAAGGACTTACTGTGTATCTTCAGAGGAGGTTGGTTAACAATATCTGGAGCTATTAAAGCACTGATTTTTTTACTTGGAGAAAAAGAGTAATGAAACATGAAAGCTACCTTCAACTATTAGGAGAATTGTCAAGTAGAGGATTGTCAAGGCTAGAGGTTCTATGAAGACAGCACTTGTCTTAAGAAAGACATTTCTAGCAACAAAGGAACAGACTGATACTCAAGAATTATGGATGGTTTTCAAGAAGAGGTGGGGTGGGGGGTGGATATCAGACATACGGTTATAAAAATGATTGCTTCACTCTGTGAGAACTAAAACTGAGGTTTTTTTTGAAAGATCCCTTTCAACCTTGGATTCTATTATACATTGCCAACATATTTGCCCCACATTCTACAGGTCTGAGGTGTTGGTTTTTCTTTTCTTCTCTGTTTTTAACCCGCCTGACTCCCACCTTCTTCCTGTATTGCCAGAAGGTGCTGACTTTCTATGCGAAGAATCACTGGGGCAAATTGCCCCCGAGAACAATGCTAAAGAGTGGCAAATTGCTCGTGATAAAGTCTCTGATTTAAGTAGAATCAGAAGTGACAGAAAATAGTGACTTGTTTAATTTACCACAATGTGTTAATTATGTACAATAAACGGTGGGGCTGGGTGCTTGACCTGGGGCTCTTGGGGGCTTGAGACAAATCACAGAGGATAAGATGGGTTCTGATTCTGACAATTCATCTAATCACACAGACATAACCCATGCTATCCATTCCTTCCTCCATCCCCATTACTCTCTATACTATCTCACTCAGAAATGGTCAAAAACATTCTCTGAACAATCTTCCTAAACATCCAAGTCCCCTAGTCCAGGGTATTCTTTGGGTGGTCCCCAATGAGTGTGATACCCTTACCTCTCACGGACTGTGAGTAGGAAGCAAACGTTTTTATAACACCATACTTTTAGGAAACAACCAAAGAGTCCTAGAAACTTTCCTTTCAAATACCCGTGACCAGTTATCTTCTAACAAAAAGAACTTCATAAAGATATTTAGAATTTTAGGCAACTTAGATATTTAGAAAACCTATTCTACTCAAACGTGTAAATACTAGAGGGATAATTCAGCTGTTTGGGTATGTTTCTTTGATAATATTAAAAATGTGGATTTCTTTTACTTTGATTCTGAAATACAAATACATGCCATAGACAGGAGAACTGTAACATCCAGGGCTTAGACCAGCTTTCTGCACTCGGCAATGAAGAGGAGATAAAGTAACATATTTTCTTCAACCCATCACAAGGTTCATAGCTGAGACCCCTGTAATGAAAAGCAAATTAACAAAAGGAAAACAATAAATTTATTTAACCATAGTTCTACATGACATAGAAGCTGTCAGAAATGAAGAGCCAAAAACGCAGGGAAACTGTATTTTATGAATAGTTGTGCAGAAGTATGATTGGAGGACAAAAGTGTATGATCTAATGGTAATAAACTGGAAGGAACATGGCAAGGTCTATCTGTCCAGATTCTTCTTAGCCTCCCTAAGAAGTGTGACACTTCTCTTCACATTCAGGGCAGAACACCTGTCACATTAGGGTCTTCAGGGGAGAAGGGAGGGAGGTCAGAGAGTAACTTCCTGCTTCTGTGATTTTTCAGGTTCCTTCAACTTAAAATACTCAGTACACTAAGGTGCTACCTTTTGGGTTATTATGTTCTGAGCCCCAACATTAAGAATGTGAAATCTGTGCGCCATTATTATTGTTGTTAATGGTAGTACTATTAACAGGTGGAAAACTTATATTCTGTAGTTCAGATTCAACTTACATTTATCATCTATATGTTCCAGATGATGGGCTTTTTGTTTTCATTTAAACCACTATAACTTTGAGTGAGGAATGTTGTTCCTCTCTGTTCAGATGAATAAATGAAGTTCAAAAGATTAAGTGTGCTTGACTCACACAGCTGCCCAGAGGTAGAGCTGGGATGCAAACTAAGGTTTCCTGAGTCCAAGACTGAGGCAAATAATTTACTAAATGCCTTTACCTGATTCATATCTAATTACCCAAACAACCTGTACTGCTTAATCATAACATGAAAATGTTCACATTAACCCACAAGGTAAATATAACACCATTATTCCCTTCCTGAGACAGATGTGTTAAACTAGTGGCCAAGACCACTCAATTGGTACAGGACACATATTGGATTCAAAGTCACTTTTCTGTGAAATTCTTCCTCCTGTTGTGAAGAAAAGCATTGTGAAGCATAATGGTGCTCAAGAACAACAGATATTAACAGTGATAAGCCCTAAAAACCTCTGTTTGTCTGCAATGTCTTGGTCTTTACATAACACACATTATAATAATTATTTCTCAATATAGAGGCTCTTTCTTTGCTAACCATCTAATTCCTATGGATGAGTTATATTTCAAATGATTCTATTGGTAGATTAGGGGAAAAAAACTGTCAAAATTGAAGTCTTAAAATGGAGCTAGAAGATGTGGCCAAAACGGGTGAAAGAACAGGTGTCTGCCTTTATTCTACACTACTTCAGACTGGACTATGAAAGAGCAACACTCTTACTGGGGATATGTGCTAAAGAAAATAAAAAAAAACAAAGTCGAGTGGTTCAGTGAGTCTCATGATTATATGGAGACACGTTTGCTTGTCTTGAATTGAAAATTGAGTTCTAGTCTTCTTAGACTGTGAGCTATATTTTAGAAGAAGAGGCCAACAAAAGCCTACTTGTATTATCTAATCATTCTCTCTTTTGGGAACACTCTAATTTTGCTAAAACCAGGATTTGAATTTGGCCTAGCTATAAATTAAAAGAATACTACATGGTTATGTAACTTTGCTCAAAAGTTTATTTGCCCTTACATTAAAAAATAACTCAAGTTACTCTCAATGGATTCATTAAAAACCTGATTTTTCCACTTTATAGCTATTTTGCCTGACAGATGGGATCTGGTTTTTCCCTTATGCTGCATTTTTTGAACCAAGTATATATGGTGGGAGAGCAGCACATTCTTCCACCAACAAAAAAGCCACATTCATATTTCAATAAAATTGCATTATTTGGCATCTACTGTTCACATATGTTCATTTGGCTATTGCTAGTCCCAGTCAATGATAGCACAAGTGGAGTGGGTATTTGAAATTTAAACAAGGAGCTTTAAATTTTGTAAGAGAGAAGAGGCCTCCTGACAGGTAGATCAGTCTATAATTCATTTTTAATGCAGTTGAGAATTCCATAAATCATTTGTTTTTCTCCCATTACATACTATCTCCTGTGCTATAGAAGCCTTAAAAGAAACTTTCTGTATAATTTTGGGTAGGGTTTGAGGGGTAGGTAAGACTCTTTGAAGGAGCCTTTAAGGATGAATAACTTTGCCATGCAGGAAACATAAAGTATTGCAAGCAGAGAAAATGTATGGAGTTGTGATGAGTTCAGGACTAGGTCAAGTTCTGCTTACGTAGCTGAGGGCGCATAGTGAAGAAGTGTAGACACAATGGTAGAAAAGGTAGATTTTTTGCTATAAAGTGCCATTATCAAATGTTTTTGAGTGAAGAATATACGCTCTATCACTGTGAATACTGAGAAATGGAGTATTACATTCCACAAAATGTGAAAAGAAAACTAGCAAAGAATGTCTATGCCATAGGTCTGAAGTTAACTGGACAGGCAACTAGGGACAACATGTATTTCAAAATATTGTTATGAAGCTAAGAATAAAAGTATGCATTACTATAGTCAGCTTAACCAAAAAATTTTTTTTTGTTTTTTCCAATTCTGATTTTTAAGAATTTGATTGGGGTTTGGGAGAGAACATGGTAGAGATGGAATTATTGTGAATGTTTTTTGGTTAAAGTTAAGGTCATTCAGAGATACTGTTTGTTTAACTACTGCTTATATACATGTCAAAAGAAAACACTCAAAAGACAAAATGCACTCACAGGTTTTTTTTTATTCATCAAAAATAAAGGTGGTTGAAACTATGACTACCTATGTGTGTCTTGATTAGCAACTGGAGTATGAACTCATTCTAATTTGGATTCATCAAAATTTTATTACTTTCCAAAATTTACAGGTATAGATTTTCATCCTAGATGGTAGTGTTTTATAATTGCATGCATGCTATAGTTGAAAACGTGGCCTCTGGAATGAGGCAAACCTGAATTCTGCTCCACTTAGGAGCCATATGATCTGAGCAAGTTATTAGATTCAACTGTTAAAAAGGAAAATCAGACACTTAATCATATCTACCAAATAGTTATTGTGAAGATTAAGTAAAATGTTGTAAACATGCTTATTATACTGTCTGGTATATACCAATAACTTGATACAAGTTATTAGTCAATTATGTAATTATTATTACCACCCAAAGATAAATGCACATAATCAGTTTGAGGAAAAATCTGTAAAAACAACTTTATCTATACACTGGAGCCAATTGATTCACTGCATTTTGCCTGATTAAATCATGAACAAAAGGGTAATAATATGAGCATATAAAATACTTTATTGCAGGGATGTCCAATCTTTTGGCTTAATTGGGCCATACTTGGAGAAGAAGAATTGTCTTGGGCCACACATAAAATACACTAACACTGATGATAGCTTATGAGAAAAAAAAAATCACACAAAAAAACTCAATGTTTTAAGAAGGTTTATGAATTTGTGTTGGGCTGCATTCAAAGCTGTCCTGGGTCATGCGTTGGTCAAGCTTGCTTTAGTGCTTAAGAAGTATTCTCTCACAAACAAATAATGTGGTTTTCGTACCAACTCTGCGAGTTAGAAAATATAAAATATTCTTACGGTTTACAAAGAAGAAGAAGAAAAAAGAAAAAGAAAAAAGTATAAAACATCCAAAAGAAAAATACCAATAAATTCATTCCAGAATAGATCAAGAAGACAAAGGAAAAAGAAAAATAACTCTCAATAAGATTAATTTGTCATAACCGGTTCTTTCAAATAACTAGAGTAGAAAAATATGATGTCAACTAGTGAATTGATATTGTCAAGTTAAATGAGGAGGATCTAATAAATATCAGATTTATTTAGCCTTTGTAAATAGCTCGCTATTAATTTCTCAGGTGTAGATGATTCACCCCAACAGTAGTGTTTCAGTTATAATTCTTTTTTTTCTTTTGAAACAGAGTCTTGCTCTGTTGCCAGGCTGGAGTACAGTGGTGCGATCTCAGCTCACTGCAACCTCCGCCTCCTGGGTTCAAGAGATTTTCCTGCCTCAGCATCCCCAGCAGCTGGGATTGCAGGCACACACCACCACGCCTAGCTAATTTTTGTATTTTTAATAGAGACGGAGTTTCAGCATGTTGGCCAGGATGTTCTCTGTCTCCTGACCTAGTGATCTTCCAGCCTCTGCCTCCTAAAGTGCTGGGATTACAGGCATGAGCCACCACTCCTGGCCTCAGTTACAACTCTTTACACATACATTATCACAAAGAAAACATATTATAAAAACATCTATTTAAAATAAATGTCATAATATGACACACGTTTATTTTAAAAAGTACATTATTGCATAAAGTTTTCATTTATTTCAAAAAATTATATGTATATAGATCAAAAAACAGATGCCATGTTTACCTTTCAATCAACAAACTATAATATAGACTTTGAATTAATAGTCCTCAAACTATGCAACTTGGGAAAAGGGTTCCATTGCTTAGTTGAATATGACCAATCTTTCTTCAAGTTTGCATTTGATTAGATTTTCTTATTTAACATTTTCACCAATAAGAGTTTCTTTAAAAAAAAATTTGATGCCAAAGAATTATTGAGTCTGGCAAAGTGAATGTCCAAGTAATATAAAATTTATTGATGAAATTTCTCAGAAAAGTGATTGTATCTAACTAAAGAGTTAGGAAAATTTTGTGTTCCTATATATGCATGTTTCAGATTTTTATATAATATGTATGTAATATAGTTTCCCTAAAAAATATTGATTCCAGCTCATATATTATTCAATATTTTAATAACTCATGTACTACCTTGAGTATAATGATACTCGGATGTTCTACCTCCCGATCAAGTTTGAGAAACTGTTTTAGAAGGACACATATCCAGATTATTCATTTCTAGTTAATTGTCTTAAATTTCCTTAAATATGTCTTGATTGAGTAAGTAAAATATAAGCCAGCAAACTTGGTTAGTCAAATTTAAGGGGAATAAACTCATTAATATTTTATGGGGGTCCTATCACAAGAGTTCCTAAACTAATGAACAGCAACAACAACAAAATAAAGAGAATGCAACTGTTCCTTATGGCTACAAATGAGGCACTCACCAATGATGCTTCTCAGAGGCTTATTTGGCACTTAGATAATGAACTTAAAAATAAAAAAAGTCATGTTTGTGTGAATTAATTCTGAGAATTGTATTTATCATTAATTACAGAAATTGTTAAGCTGTGTCAGTTGAAGGTATTCTTAAAACCTGTTGACAAAATAGTGTTTAAAATATAAGGTTTGAATAACATATGCCAAATAAAATATAAAAACCATTAATATTTAAATTACTTTCCTTAAATGATGATGAAATCATTATAGGACCATGAATTTCTCATTGGCTTTAATTTCTTATATTTGTATTTAACTACTTATCCCATATACAGTGTGGATTCAAATAGATGGTGACAACTCAAGTTTGAAAGGTCTGTAACACTAAAGCTGGAATTCAAAGGGATTTCTGTCAAGTAAGACTCACTGACCCTCCTTGCCAAAATAATGTCTTACATCTCAGAAAGGGGAATTGTGCTGCAATAAACACGTGCATCCATGTGTATTTATGGTAGAATGATTTATACTCCTTTAAGTATATACTCAGCAATGGCATTGCTGATCGAATGGTAGTTCTTCACTCTTTGAGGAATTGCCATACTACTTTCCACAATGCTTGAACTAATTTGCACTCCCACCAAAAAGGGAAAAGTGTTCCCTTTTCCCTGCAACCTTGCCAGCATCTGTTATTTTTTGACTTTTCAATACTAGCCATTCTGATTGATGTGAGATGGTATCTCACTGTGGCTTTGATTTGCATTTCTCTAATGATCAGCTTTTTTTCATAAGTGGGAGCTAAATGATGAGAACTCATGGACATGAAGAGGGGAACAACAGATACTCGGGCCTACTTGAGGGTGGAGGGTGGGAGGAGAGAGAGGAGCAGAAAAAAAAACTGCCGGGTACTCGGCTTAGTACCTGGGTGAGAAAACAATCTGTACAACAAACCACTGTGACATGAATTTGCCCATGTAACAAACCTACACATGTACCCCTGACCTAAAATAAAAGTTTAAAAAAACAAAACCAAACCAAAAGGAAATAACCAAAAGACATAAGATGAGAGACATGAGAAAACAGAGAGAAGACATGAGAAAATCTTGGTTCTGTGATTTTTTTCACTATAGGATTGAATTCTCTGAGTAGTCTCAGTTTTCTTGCTTATGAACCAAAAGGACCGCGGAAGCTTTAAAGTCTCTTTAAATTCTGCACTTTTGTGATTGCAAGCATATAAGATTCTCTGCTCCATAATTGTTGCCCCTTTGTTTTCTTTGGTTATCCAACACATAATATAGCTAGGATAAGTATTCCAAAGTATGAATAGAATTTGTATTTTAGCCTGACAAATTGAGATTTGGTTTATTTCCTCATTTTATTAATTTTTAAATTTAAATAGATGTCTACAAAATCATGTTGAATTGCAGGTATCTATAAGTGAGAAAGATTTTTCTCATTACTAAAGCGTATACATCTATTTGTAAAAATTTGAAATTTTAATGTCATTTTAACAGAAGATGTCTTAAATATATAATCCTAAAAGAAACTCCCAAAATCATAGATAGGTCTATGTGTATGTGTATGTTTGTGGAGAGCTGTGGGATAATTTATGTTCAATATTTTATTTAATAAAGAATATCAAATTCAGTAGCTAAAAATACTTAACTCTAGCATTATTAGAATCCTCACACTTCAATCATGGCATGCCAGCCACCACTCAGTGATTCTCAAAACGGATTTAATGCAATGTGCTACTTGACATTCTCTCTTTGGAA
This sequence comes from Piliocolobus tephrosceles, assembly GCF_002776525.5. NCBI lineage: Eukaryota > Metazoa > Chordata > Mammalia > Primates > Cercopithecidae > Piliocolobus > Piliocolobus tephrosceles. The sequence continues at coordinate 118,302,853 of NC_045435.1, forward strand.
TTTCAATGCATTTAAATAAACCCCACGGGTTACTCAAAGTAGGGTATGTAAAACTTCTATAAAATGCCCAGATGTTAGCAAAATTTTGATCTTTTATATTTTAACATTTATTCCTATGTAACTTTTATAAAATTCAATTTTAAAAGGACACAATGTATTTTACATCTTCCTAATTGTTCTTAATGTTTTAAAAATTAATTTCTCATATTAATTGGACAGGCAAGAAAGGCAAATTTCTCTAAAAGCTTCATCAACATTTTGATTTGTATTTCCAAAGGCCCTTTTGAGAAATGTGTACTGGCTCACAGAGGATTCATGGGTAAGTATAAAGTAATATAGGCCTTGCTTAGAATTCTCTCAGGCAATGACTAACAACACCATGAAAATGTGTGATCAGGGCATCCAGACCAAGGATGCTTCTGAGTGCTCACTTAAGTAGATACTTATCTCTGTTTTTCACAAAAACTTTTCCTTGAGACACTAGTTTTTCCAAAACATTCCTCACAAAAAGGAACTCCTAGTTAAACAATTTGAAATTCTTTATGTACTCTATCTTCCTCTTAGAAATTCACACATCACAACATATTGGGTTCCCAACAAGTACTGCAATAAAGTATACTATTTAGTTCTATTTAATCCAGAGTTTCCTAGTTATGGTACCAAGTATAAAATCCAACCAATTCTACCCCCTTCCCGGTTCTACTTTACTAAATACGATTAATTTGTAAATTTGTAACTCCATCAAATGCTCATCAGGAAACACTGCTCAAGACCTCAAGGCCTTGGTATCATGACTGCTTAGGCCAGAGTGGAGCCCAGGGAGCAGATATTTAGGAAAAAGGCAAAAATCTGGGAAATGCATGAGGGTTGTTTAAAATAGAATTATGAGTTCAATTTTTATTTCATAGAGCACAATGAATGTACTGATGTTTTCTGTTTTAGCATGTTCAGAAACATGATAAAGTTGTGAGCTGCAACTATGATATGCTTAGTAAAAATGACTGCTCTTCTTGTCTCCAGTAACAGTATAACTCTACTTAAATGTGCAGCATGTCTTTGTTGCAAAAATGCCTAGTAAGTGAAAATAAATGTATAGAAAGTGTATTTTCAAATAATTAAATTTTTAAAGAATATGAAAAATTTCAGGAGTGCAGGCAGTACACAACTTACGTTATTCAGGTAGACCAGTAACTTGAGCCTGAGGACCCTGCATGTTACTCAAATGTCATCAAGAAGTTCTTCCTATATTAAAAGAAATAACCCTTGGTGAATATAGCACAACACTGTAATGCACTTAATGTCACTGAACTGTACACTTAAAAATGGTTAAGATGGTATCTTTTACGTTATGTTCATTTTACCTTAATTTTTAAAAATCTAATCTTGTTTTGAAACCCCACTAAAATGGCAAGATTTTGTTAATGTTTGTCAGAATTACTTGCCTAGTAATAAAAACAGATTTCAAAAAAATGCCTAAAAACCCTCCTCTATCATTAGGAAACATTCATCTGTTAAAAGAGAAGGCATCATGGATGCTGAAAAGGATGAAACAGTTGTCAGAACACGGGGAATATTCTCTTCTTTTTCTCTACTTCCACTACGTAAATCCTCATAACAGTAGGGCTTCAACAACAGCTCTGAGAGTGAACTTTCCTTTTACATTGCAAAGAATCATACTGCTTTCTATAAATGTGAAATGGTATTTCATGAGTTTTTTTTTTTTTTTTTTTTTAATTTAATTCTTATCACAGCACTAAGAGCAAAACCTGCTACATGAATTTAAGGTTAGGTAAAATATATTTGATTTATCGAAGTGTGCATTAACATAGGAGAATTAACAAATTTGTGAGAAATACACTTAGGAAAGGATTAATGAACTATAAAAGGATTGATGAACTATAAAACTGACTGCATAGCTAGAAATATTTAAAAACGTTGCTCTTGTTGGCTATCATAGTCTCTTGACTGCAAGTTTATGAGGGCAGAGAACACATCCATCTTGTTCACTACTACTTTTTTCATGCTGAAAACAGTACCTAGTGTAGTAGGCACTACAGATTTTAAAATTATTTAGTGAATTCAAGATACAGTTAAAATGCAGAAAATTTCTTTGTAAGCAATGGTTGAAAATTGACACGAATCAAAGCATTTTTCAAGTAATAAACTATTTCAAATATTACCACTTGACCATTTAGATATCTAATCTGTCATGGGTTCCACTGTTCATCAAACACATGTTGAATGCTCTCGTCCAAATTCATCCAAATCTCACATATGGAATTTTATTCACAAGCAAATATTCTATGTTTCAAGAGACCAATATTATCAACACTTAAGCACTCAACATCCAGTTCTGAATCTTTTTGTCTGTTGAACCATTGCTGAATTTTTCTCATGAAGTCTGGGCAAAGAAATTATATTGAATACATTTTCTTATAACTTTTTAAAGTGGAGGCATTAATATTAAAACATTTTATATATTTTTAAGACTTCTGTTGGAAGAAAAACACCTAATTTGTTAATATATGTTATTTGAATTAATTAATATTCTTCAAAATTAGAGCTGTTTGCACACAAACATCAAAATGAAGAATTATTAAATGATGTTTCACGTAATCCTGATATAAGATTTAGAGATAGAAGTCTGTAAATATTTGGAGGAGTATAAAAGAGGCATCTATCACTTTTAAATGCATATCTTAGACTTTATTTTTATTTAAGTTTTTTATTTAGAAAAAGTAAAATATAAGCAGGAAAAGTAGAACATAGCTTTTACATAATTAGCTAAAAGAGACAAAGCTTTGGAATGTCTTTTAAATCTATTTTAAAAGTTCAGCTACTTCGATTTTTTTTCTATTACAGACTCAAGAAAAGTTATTTCAACTGAATCGCATACATAACTCCTAGAGTGTAGACAGTTGCTATTATTTGTTCACTTCATCAAATGCTCTTTTAAATTCTTGCTACATCTGTATTACCAGGTCCTAGAGAAACCAAGGTGAAAGAGGCCCAGGAGAGGCCAAACACTCTTTGCTATTTCTAACAAAGGAAATGCCATTCTTGCCACTAACTCTTGGAATGATTTCCAAGTTCTCGAAAAATAATTTAACCTGTGTCAAGTAGCTGTCTTATCTGGAAAACTCAATAAACGAATGTAGAAGTTAGAAAGAGTAGGGGAAAGTTAGGTGTTATACTGAAATGGTTTATCCCAGGCAGGTTGAATTGAGACTCCAAATTAGCCAGCACACTTCCATACATCCGCTCACTTTTCTTTAAACTTGAGCTATATTATTGCAGAAAAGCATGATAATCCCCACGCTGATCTTGTATATCAAATGAAGGAGGTTGAAACATCATAGCACATGCACCTTTCTAGGTTGGTTAAATATTATGAGTGGATACATTTCCTCTGGGGATCAGCATTTTTACATTTAAGGACAGATTAAACAGGGAGAAAAAGTAGAGGAGAAATATACAAAATATTTGTATCCAATGACAAGGATTCCAATTTTACATTAAACTTTAGCTTAAAGAGGACATGCCTATTAGATTATATTTCACTTAATAGTTGGATCCTTGAACATTTTGTGCAAATTATTTCTCGGTAGCCAAATCCTACTTCACTGTACCTGAATAGTGGTTCACATGTAAAAACCTCAGGCAAAGGCTCATGTAGTGCCAAAGTGAACAGTATCCTTTATTTATTTGTTTAAAAAGGTGAGGTCTTTGTACACTATTTTCTTAATTTGAAGCAGTTTTAATGTGGCAGTTATACAAAATAAAAATTTAAATTATATTACGTAAGTTTTCAAGGAAATTATATTTCATAATTTTCCAGCTGTAGAATTATTTAAGATGAATGTTTATTATATGTTGGTTCATGCATGAAATATTTCTTATAATAATTTTAAGGACATCTGCTAGTGTTCTCAAGCAGAAGAACTGAGGTGTTTTTAGGAGGGATCACTCTGCATTGTTTATCAATATTTTTCAAGAAAACCAAAAGTACAATGGAAACATTCTACAATTTAAACATTTTCTCATTTTCATTTTTTAATATGAAAGACAACTTATAAAAATTTTAATAAAGAAAAGGGCTACAGTAAATTGCACTTGCTCATGCTGACTGGTATTCAATTTGTCTAAAGGGTCCTGGGATGGCACAAATACAGGTTCATGCTCTGATTTTGCTTTCCCGGTCCCACAATTTGCTTTAGTGTTGGCTGGAAAGGGGATGAAAGGAGATAATATATGAAACATCTGCCATTTGCCAAGAACCTTGTTTAACATTTTACATATGGTTTCTCACTTATAAAAAGTAATATAAAATCAAAAAGAATTTGGCTAAAATAAATCCCTTATTTTTCTTCCTATGAAATCTAGATTTTTCTCATCTGCCTGAATAGAAATACAGTCTCTAGTAAGGAAGAAAAGCCTGATTTCTTTCTCTTTTCCCTGTTTGTAGTCACAATTTTTAAAGAGTCATGAAATAAAGAAAATCCAGAGGGGGCTGGCAGCCCAAGAGAGAATGCTGCTTTTATTTACCTTATTCTCTCTGAAGGTTAGATGGTGATAATTGAGAGAACTCGACAAACAGCAGGTAAAGAAAATGGGCAAACGTTCAGAATAAAGAATAGTTTTCAGCTGATTTGAAATAACAGATTATTAATGACTGATTTAAAATGGTTAAAATGCACTGAAATGTAAATCTTTAAGTCCAAATATTGGGAGGAAAAAGGTAATTTATTTAATCTCATTTAAGACTGACTAAATTTATAATCTCTTGGAGAAGCCAGGAGTGGTGGCTCACATGTGTAATCTCAGTGCTTTGGATGGTTGAGGCAGGAGGATAATTTTAGGCCTGGAGTTCAAGGCCAGCCTGGGTGACATAGTGAGACCTTCGTTTCTACAAATTTTTAAAAATCAGATGGGCATGATGGTGCATGTCTGTAGTTCCAGCTACTCATGGGGGGCTGAGGTGGGAGGATTCCTTGCGCCCAAGAGTCTGAGGCTGCAGTGAGCTATGATCATGCCACTGCACCCAAGTCTGGGCAACAAAGGGAGACTCTACCCCTAGAAAAACAAAAAGTATACGCCGGGCACGGTGGCTCACGCCTGCAATCCCAGTACTTTGGGAGGCCGAGGTGGGTGGATCACGAGGTCAGGAGATCGAGACCATCCTGGCTAACACAGTGAAACCCCATCTCTACTAAAAATACAAAAAATTAGGCAGGTATGGTGGGGGGCACCTCTAGTCGCAGCTACTCGGGAGGCTGAGGTCGGAGAATGGCGTTAACCCAGGAGGCGGAGCTTGCAGTGAGCCGAGATTGCGCCATTGCACTCCAGCCTGGGCGACAGAGTGAGACTCCGTCTCAAAATAAATAAATATAAATCAATAAATAAAAATAAAATAAAAAGTACAAATTCTTTTTGGAAAGTGATCTCATTAACTCCCTTATATCATTTAATAACATTAAATTTGGCACGGTTTGTCATTATAGGTAGCTATATCTCAGCTCTGCTAAAAGTGATTAGATTTAGAAAGATAATTGTTAAGATGAGAAACTGTACTGAATTGATAAAAGTATTTCTATAAATCCTTCAGTCAATACTATCCTAAATCTGTTTTGATTTAAAAGCCATCCATACATCTCATATAAATCAAATTTTCAGTCGTATAATTGTAATATTCTCTATTTTTATCCCAATAATGCATGGGTAACATGGGAAACAACATTTCCAATCAAGAAAGTTTTGTTTGCGGATGTGAATTAACCAGTGGTCTGAAAAATTTAAGTGCTTATAAATTACTTGAAAGCAAAAATAAAATAGTATTTATTGCTGTCTTTCTTGGCTTATTACAGCACTCACCTTAGGCTCATAAATGGCTATATAGTTGTCCTAAATGATAAACAATTTGAATCAAGATTACCACTGTGAATTAAAAGCTGGATTACAAGTAGGTCTTGATTTATAGGAAATTTGTGTCCCCCTGAGTAGGCTAAGCCCTGGCCTCGGTCACTGCTACCCACATTTTTCCTGTCTGCTGGCCAGTGACGGAGAAAACACACTAAACATTTTGATGTTTCACTATAAAAGTGCACGTCATTATGTGGCTAAAGTCTTTATAGTCTCCCACACCAAAGTCATGTTTGAAACAAAATACATTAGCAATCCGGAGCAGAGTTTGTTATGAAGAAGGATACTGAGAATAAATAGATGAAATTCTAGACATTTCTAAAGAGGATCCAGCTATTTAAAGGTCACTGAAGTCTTCAATGAATAGGTGTGAATATTTCAGTGTAGTCCAACCTGAACTGAAAAGCAGTTCTTACGTCCAAATTTAAATACCTCCTGTGCATATAAAAAAGGTCCACTTATTAGTCCAAACATTACTATGATTGGGATCCTGAAATAACATTCTCTTATTATTGGGTATATTATTCAGCAAAAAACCACTGGGAAGGCTAGGCTAGAGACTGAGACTTGGGCTTGGAGATGACAAAGTTGAGACATCCTGGTATTTACCCCACGACAGGTTGGGATGGGCTGAAGATGGCTGAGTAAGTACATTTCTCTGTTAAAGTTAAAATAATAAACCATGGATGAAAGTCTGCAAAATTCTATTCACCAACTGAAAAGTTGTTAGTATTTGGATATTGAGGATCATCTGAACCACTTTCCTCACAGGTTGGGTCCGTTGTCTTAAAAACGCAAGTGCAGCTCCCACTGAGAGGGCTGCAGTGAGCTATGTGACCACACTGACACTTGAGAGTGCAGTTTGGTCCAGACAGGCCCAGCCTGCATTCTATGAGGGAGAAAATAAAAATAAAAGCAATTCAGATATGCTTTCAAAAACACACTGTGTTCTTACTATTACTTTTTGGCATTCAATACGATAATTGTACATTTGTAAAGTATTCTTTTTTACCATGGATTATCTTCCCATGCTAGAATGCTATGTGATAAAAGTAAGAACGCCAGTGGAAAACAGGAGAAGGCTGGGAGTGTCAAGGAAGTTAGTGATAACACTGAAAAGAGAAGTCAGGACAGCAACTTACATTTTTAAGGTGCCTTCTCAGAATCAGAGTATTCAGTAGAGCTTTAGTGGTTGCATTGTGAAGGACACAGGGAAAGTTGGCTAGTTGTCTTGAGGTCAGAGAAAGGCAACACTCACGCTGAATGCCCAATACAGGAAACTTACCTTTAGGATGAAAACACAATTATTTGTACTTATGTTATCGAAAATGAAATGGCTTTAATTTCAACTGTTTCATTTCTTAAAATATGTCAGAAGGTCCATAGATCCCCTGATCTATGTCCTACAGGACTATAACTATCTTTAAATTGAATTGCATTTTGCTTGCAACTGAAAGAGAAATGATGGAAGATTATAGAAAGTGTTAGCTTTATTAAAACAACCAAATGTTGACCGAAAAGGCCCAGCCTGGGTGTTTGCTCTTAGCCTAATTTCCATCAGAGAATTAACAAGTTCTATTTCTGAAGAATTACGAGGATAAGGAGAAAGCCCTACCCAGCTCATGGAAACAGAAAATAGATTCATATTTCCCACTTGGTCAGGCAGGACTGGGAAGAAACTCAGTTTATCAATGTTCAAGGATCAGAGAAACTCAACTGTTCAATCCTAATAGTCACCCACCCTTGTGGAGTTTACAAAGTGTGTCTCTAATACATTATCTCTGTTGGTTCTAACACCCGTGAGGTGGGCAAGGCAGTGAGTTAAGCTCTCACATTCTACAGAGAAATAAACTGAGGTTTGATATGGCTTAAAAGATCTCAATTACTACAATATATCTCTGATAAACAGCAGAGCTGGGTTTTAGAATTCCTACCTAGTGCTCTTTCCCCATTTTACACTACTATATGAGTGGATGCAAGGTGTTAAGCATATGCAGAAGAAAGCCCTAATAAAAAAGTAAAAAGCAGGAAAGTGAGAATTTGGGAAATGTCAGTAAATATGAAGATATAGTCCCTGGGGCAAATTCTGAAACTTTGGGCAAATTTTGTTTAAAACTTCTTTATTGACTCACTATCCTTTATGCTGGGTTAGAGATGAGCAGCTGGATGTAATTTTTTTATTCTTTTGCATTATGAACGTAGGTTAAGATGTGGCCTAGCTCTCTTGCCTTAATTAACTAATTAGATTAGAAATAGAAGGTAAATAGAAACATAAACCAATTTTGCAATTAATTATTTTCACAAGGGTTCAACATCAGCAAACAGTAATTCAATCCCTTCCTAAATGAAGGAGAAACAGGTTCCTTTAGGAAGAAGCTTTGGAGGCAATGGAAATGCTGCTCTACATCTTTAAACCATGAAACTTTGTGAAAAATTAAAAAAATCCTGTATCATTTTAAATGAAGTTCAGCCCAGATACTTCTGCCCAGTGTGTGGGAGGATTACTTAGTTTGGTGGCAAGATTGAGTGTTCTTACTAGAAAAAGAGTTGTGAGTCAGGAGCGCTCCTGAGCACACCAGAATCTGATTTTAATTTATAAAAATACCACATTTTCATGTTAATAATGATGTATATTTAAGACATCTGTCTCAATGTCTGCAAATGTTAATTTACCAATGGGGGAAAATAATCCAATAAAAAGTTGTTATATTCTTTTATGAATTAATATTATGGCTGTTTAATAGCTCCTTTACCAGAGTTCAGGTTAAAATGAGGTCTTTTATCTTTATGGTGCCTGCATAGACACAGCTGTTCACACTTAATATCACAGATGAACTGTGCTTAATTGAAAATAAAAATGAAAATAAAAGACCTTGTAGGACATCTGTGTAGACCATGACTTTATTTAGAAATAACCCTTCTTTTAGAAATGAAGCTTCAACCCTTCTCTTTTGCAGATGAGAAAAGTAAATTCTGAGATTAAACCCTCTTTTTTGGGAAATATCTGTGGCAGGGTCAGTCCTTCAGGCCTATTGTGAATTATATAAAACTTTTCATCTGATAATCATCCATTAAATCTAGTAGCAAGTGATTAGTTCAAAATTACTCAATCTACTCTCTCTTCTTAAGACAGTCCCTGAAGAATTAGAACTTGATATTTTAGGTCATTCTTTCTCTGAGTCAAAAGAAAAATGAAATATACATTTCAATTCCCAAAGAGTAGCCTGAAGCTTAGGTCCAAAGAATACTATCTGGATGGACCACACCTTAATTGCCTTAATTCTAGTGATTTCTATGAATCGCCTTTGTGATGGGGCATTTAACTGTGTCCCTTTAAATACTGAACATGTTACCATGCGTCCTCCGACAGCTATAGTGTTGTTTGAGCTGCCTGTGATGTAACAGTTACAAATCCTGCTCATCATACTAAGGGCAAAGTATCAAGCAATTCTGGGCAATGCTCTTTAATAGAGTACCACTTCTAGTAGGAAAATGTCTACAGATATCTGTATAACCATGGGTCAGGGGGGAGTCCTTAGGTGCTTTGGGTCTTACCAGCATCACATCTGACTCAGTTCTCCCAGGGAGGCAGAGACATTTTTCAGTTTTGGGGTGGCAGAAGTTTTCTCCTTCACAGTCACAAAGCTGATGGCAATCATCTCCATACATGCCAGGTGAACATTGACCAAAAAAGGAGAAATGCTGAAAAATTAACACCTTGCACTTTCATTAATGCATCTTAATTAAAATTAGATATAAAATTTCCTCAAGATTGAGTTCCAAATAGTAAAGTGGGATGATACTGGAATTTTCTGGTAAAAGGAAGAGAGAAACGTTTTAGAATGTCAGAATGAAGGTCCATTCTATAACTGATTTGACTTGCAAGTCTTAAAGTTGATTTACTTTAGCACTAGTATGTATCTTCTAGAATGCAAATAACATTTTTGAAGGTAGGAGCTTTAGGAAGGGAACCAAGTCTACAAGCCTATTGTTTTACCTTTAATATTTTCCCTTAAAGTGTTTTTATTATTCATTTCTCTAGAAGACAATAAACTCCATGTTTTCCATTATATTTCCAGAACTTAACACAGGGCCTGATACTTGTCATGTGGTAGTATACCAGAGTCAGGTAAGAATATGTTATCTTATTGCTACCACAGATACATAATGGGTGACATTTTATTGAATCACTAAATAATACATGAATAATGAAGGATGTACAAAAAGATTTGTGAGTCAGTATCTCTCCTGAGCACTCCAGAATCTGATTTAAATTTATAACCAATTACTTCTTCTGATGTGCAGCCAGAAAAATACTGATCTTCTCCAGTCTTGGAGGTAAAATCTCCAAGAGGTTTAAGTCCTCCGTATTGGACTTACTAAGAGATAATTCTGTATTGCACTCGATTGGCCACCTAAGGAAATGTTTCAAAGATTAAATTTTAGACTTTAAAACCTAACTTCTTTGTAAGATATGTACCTACTGTACATGCATCATATTCTTTCACACTCTTTCTTCCTTCTTCTCTTCCTCCTTCCTTTGTCTCAGACCCATGTTTGTCATTGACTCCCAGGATTCAAATATAAAAAACTATATGATATCACCTTCCACAGATACCCTCTTATTTATTTACATAATTTAATTTAAAAATCATTCTCACTAAATTTAGCCTGGATTTGAACACATTGCTTCATTATGTCTTATTTATGCTTGTGCCACTGCAGCAGGAAAAATATTGATATTTTTCTTTATAGTGACATCTGGGAACGTAGTATGAGACTAATACATAGATCCTTTTTAAAGGCCACAGAGAATAACTTTGACTACCATTATCATCATACTATAATTATAATAGTCATGATTGTTGTAACTATATGCACAAGACTATACATAATATAGGCCAAAACACGACTTTGTGTTGTTTACTGAGTTAGTGGCTTTTAGGGCTTTATAATATTCTATTTCAAACTGAATAGCCCAAATTCTTACCTTTATATCTTTATCTCCAATCATGGCTATGATTACTTTCTAGTGGTAAATGCCTAATTCACATATTTAAATATTTTCATAAATTCCTTGTATCTCTTTCAATGCCATTGAACCCAATACATAGGTCACATTTGTTAAAAGCATTTAATGAAATATTTATTCTCATTCAGAGGTAGAATCCTTGTCCATCAAAGACTATCATTTTTAGTGGTGTTTTGAAATATCTCACAACTTTATATAAAGGAAACTAAAATTTTGACCAATCAGCCACAAAATCAGAAGGACTCATTATATTGGCCATTGAGTGAATTCCTACCACTTTCATGTGCAAGTTGAATGGTTAAGTAATTGTTGCATATTTTCAGTTTCATTACATGTTTGTGACCAGATGAGAAGATCTCACAGTTACACGGAATTCTTGCATTTATTTCCTTAAAAATGCTCTGGCAATACCTTTTTCACATCGGCTGCTGTGGACACCTGCTGGGCAAATGCACTGTTCCCTTGCTGCATCACAACTAGCTCCATTTTTTGCAGTCACAGATGTGAGCATAATTCAAGCCATAAAATCCAAGAGGGCACACTAGGAAATGGAAATGTCAAAATGCTATTACTTTAAAAGTAAATAAAAAGAAAACTAGAATATGTTCAATTCATTTGTTTCCCAATACCAAATAAAGAGATGAGAGAATTGGAAAGAAAGAAAAAATTATACAGAGAAGCATATTGACGATAATTTGGTCATACAAATTAGTGACTATACAGGTGTCAGTCTCTATAACTAGTCTAGAAAAATGAATGAGGAAATTGAAATAGCTTTAAGTAGATCATGCTTATGTCCTATGATGTGCACATAAACATTTGGTCAAAGCCTTTCCTAAAATCCTTCAATACTGGCTGGGCGCGGTGGCTCACGCCTGTAATTCCAGGACTTTGGGAGGCCAAGGCGGGTGGTGGTTCACGGGGTCAGGAGTTCGAGACTAGCCTGACCAACATGGTGAAACCCCGTCTTACCAAAAATATAAAAATTAGCCAGGCATGGTGATGCATGTCTGTAATCCCTATTCAGGAGGCTGAGGCATGAGAATTGCTTGAACCTGAGAGGTAGAGGTTGCAGTGAGCTGAGATTGTGCCACTGCACTCCAGCCTAGGTGATGGGTGACAGAGTGAGACTCCATCTCAAATAAATAAATAAATAAATAAATAAATAAATAAATAAATAAATAAA